>NW_024055534.1:0-69004 GCF_902713615.1 Scyliorhinus canicula | reverse complement strand
TGCTTTTTCAATTTTATGTCTGTACAGCAGACTCCCAAAGCTGCAAATGTGAATCTGATAATTTCCTCACATTATTACTAGACCTAAGCTTGAGTGAATCACCTCATTTATAATAAAAATCCCCTATCAGCCTCTAAGCTACAGATTCTGCTGTGGGCCTACACTTGCTAAAAACTGACAGAGACTATCCTGAGATGGACTAAATTCATCTACTCTAAAGAGAATAGAATGATATTCAATTTTTGAATTGGATTAATGCTGTGTCACTAACAGAGGAACAAAGCTTTCATCCTCATACTGATACCTGCTTCCAAAAGTGAAAGAATAGGAGTCTATCCCATTGTCGCCTAGTATCCTCATGCTCCTTCATAGAATATAATGAAGCAACATTCTTTTTCATTATTTCACTATTTTAATTCATGAATGGATGTACATAACATTGGAATGTCAAAATATTTTAATAAGGAATCTAGCTGAAGAGAAAGGATAAACATACTGCAATCTAAGAAATCATTTTAAAAAGATTTTTGCAAGTTCTTATGCTATTGCACTGCATGAAATATAAAATATTTTTACCCTGAATAAACTATTTATTTTATTCAATTAGAATTTGCACATTCTTTTATCTGTGAACCCTTGAGAATACATGTAATTATGAAAATAAATGATTCTCTTAGTTAGAATACAAGAGATGAAGTAATGAATTAAAGAGTTGCTATCTTGTCCTTACAACTACCATTGCGCAACTGATCACTTGAAGCAAGGCATGATAGTTTTAAAGAAGTATTTATAGAAGATTGCCTGAGCACTCCTGAGGCAAAATTAAATCAATCACCATTTGCCTTTATTTTGCTTGAATTTCAGTTCAAGAATTGATTATGATTCCATTCTAACCAGAGATGGGATTCATCTGAGAGGTCACAGGGCTGTATGCCACCCCATCCAATAGTTTTGTGGAATAAGCATGTGCCACGAGGCAGAGTTATTTAATGTTGTGCCTACACAGTAGAGATTTGTGTCCTGTCACCATGGCTGGATTTGAATCCAGGCCATCAACATGAAAAGTCAGTGTTCATTGCAAAAGTCTTCAGTCTATCAATAATATTGCTTGTAGATGAGTTGAAGGTTATGCGTTCTATACCCGAATGTCACTTCATTCAGCCTGCATTTGGAAATTTTATAACCTGGGTATTGGTTGTCAGTCAATTTTACTTGTGACTGAAATGAGTTTCATTCATTCCTGGTCTGTATTCAGTTGAGGGGTTAAATTAATTTAAGCACTGCCTTGCCCTCTGTAGCATTGCAGCTCTGTTGTGGTTGAGCTCAAGACCACATATATGTGCTGCAGATACGTGGGAATTTCGAGTTTTCCTTTCCCAATAAGTTAAAGTACCACACATACAGAAGCAAATGACTGACATCCATAAAAATATCAAACACAATGTTTTCTCTTAATTTTTGTTCTGGGACGAATGTTGCTCATCACGTTGGAATGTGGGTATATGAATTATAAATTGCAAAGCATGTTGGAGCTGTTGTGTTCTTTTAATTCCACTTAGTTCCTTTTAATTAGATGTGAACAGATGTTAGAATGCTTGATTTTTAATTAAAAATGCAGTAATTCTGTTCTGATTATTTTTGTTCATGATAATCTGGAGTAGAAGTATTTTTCTTTAACTTATGGTGTGGGCCTAGTTATCGTAAAGCAAAGATACTGGCCAACAGTATAATTATCTTTGCTGTTGAAACAATTACGAAGAATTATTCCTATTTTGACAAAATTCAGATTATTGGTGCAATCTATCAGCCTCATCGTGCCTAACTTGGTGATAATGAGGCCGATAAATCGGGAGAGGCCTACTGCGCGATTTACTAGCATTGGCACACTGATCTTGCGAGGCATCATGATCTGAATACCGCCCATTGAGGTTGGGATCCAGATTTGCATATTCCAGTGAGCAGTTGTGTCTATTGAATATGTCTGCGCCGGTTCTACCCAGCGCCCGGGATCGCATGGCCTCGCCTTGCAAACCTCGAGCTGGCACGGTTTAGCAATTTTTTCCACACTTGTGAAGGGGTCTCCTAGTTGATAGGGGGACCCCGAGTGGCCGCCCTCGTGGAAGAATGGTACCATGGCATCCCTGATGTCACCAGAGAACTATGGCACTGCCAGCTTGACTGTGCCACCCGGGCACATTAGCAGTTCTACCAGGGTACCACCTTGGCAGTGCCAGGATGCCCAGATGACACTGGTATGGCATGGCCAGTGTGCCAGACTGGAAGTGCCAAGGTGCCCAGGTGACATATTGCCCATGCTGGGATTTGGCCCTGGGGTGCCATGCCCTTATGAGCTGGGGTACAGGGGGCCTGATGACCCCCTAGGTGATGAGTTGGGTTGTGCGGGGGTTCTGAAGGTCACGGTGGGTGGTCTAGAGACAGGGGCACCATTTAAAAATGGGGCCCCGATCTCATCCTGCACTAGCAAGTGGAGCTCATTCGTGCAGGACATGGGGCTAAGTGCGGCCTCAGTGGGGCATTCCTTGCTGGGGCACAAAAATGCGTCAAAATAGCGGAATTATTCTTAGCACTGCCAGCGGCGGAAAACAACCAGCAAAAGACGCCCGACATGAGACTCTGTTTCATTTCCGTTAAATCGCGCTCAAAATTTTGAAATAAAGAATGGGAACGGATTTAGAAATATACCAAACAAGAGAAAGAATTGTTCGTAAAATACAGTTATACTGTTTTACAATGAGACAGACCTAAGAGCAAAATTTCTGATCATGCAATTGAGGTTCAAATTGAGACAGACACTCTTCTAGTCATGCTTCTGAGTTGTTCGAAGTTAGCCACGACAGACATCAACTTTTTGTTTTCAATTTTCTTCATTTCTTCCTGAAACATTTGTAACTTCTCAGAGCTGACAGCCTGGGTGGGATTCTCCCGTCCTCCAGTCACGTGTTTCTCTTACGGCGCGCCATTCGTGGACGATGGGTTTTCTTTTCCTGCCACTTGTCAATGGGATTTCCCATTGGAGCCAGCCCATGGCACCGGGAAACCCACAGCGGGTGCGCTGCCAGCGGGAACAGAGAATCACAAAGGCGAGAGAGTTCCAGCCCCTTTCTACGTCACTCAAGTGGCCAACATTGCTGCACAGCCCAACAGACATTGAATGCCAGAAATACAATTATCATGGATACTACGGTAAATGCGATTCAACCTCACCCAAAGTCCAATTGCATTTTGGATCATTGCAGAAAAACTTCAGTTCCATAATTCTGGGCCGGATTTGACTTGATCTTTGAAGTAAGGACGAAACAGGAGTCGGGCATTTCGCCCCTCAAGCCTCTTTTGCTAACATTCGATGAAATTATGGCAAATCTGTGACATAACTCCATGTTCCCTGGGCTTCCGCAAAACTTTTAATTCCTCTGATTCGCAAAAATCGATCCATCTCACATTTAAAATTAAAAATTGATCGGACATCGATTGCCATTTGGGGACGAGAGTTACAAACTTCTCCCACCCTTTGCATGTAACTGTTCTATAATTTACTCCTGAAAGGCCTGGCTCTAATTTGTAGACTATGTTCTCTCATCCGCAACTGCCAAAACAGAGGGAATAGTTTCTCTATATTTGTCCTATCTCTTGCCCTTAATTTCTTGAACACTTTCATTAAATCACCATTTAACTTATTCAGTTCCAGGGTGTGCAACCCTAGTTTGTGCAATTTTTCCTTGTCACTTAATCCTTCGGGATCTGGTGTCATTCTGGTAAATCTATGCTGCAATGCCTCTGTTTCCATTAAATCCTTTCTAAGGTCTAGTGCCCATTCCTATTCATTGTCCTGTCGGAGTGGTTGAACTACAGCTTTGAAGCAGGACTTCCATTCCCTTGCATTCAAATCCTCTAGATATAAAGGGCAACAGTTCACTTGCTCTTTGATTATTTCCTGCACTTGTTTAAGATATTTTAATAGGTACCTGGACCCCAAAAGTCTCTTCGGATCTCACCCTTTCCAGCTTTGCACCAAAGAAGGTTCCACAGAAAGTTGGCAGAGGATGTAATTGAGGTACAGGTAAATGCTTTGCAGTTGTTACCAAGGCAGAAGCTGCTGTCAAAGGCACAGTGAAAGAGGAGGTAGGCTACTGGATCGGCTAAAAATTGATTTTTAAAAATTGATCAGTGCTTCATCCGTGTGGGATTTGAGAATGGCAACGCTATATGTATTCACCTCCAACACTGACAACACAGTAAAGGATCACGACTGTTAACACACCTACCTCAGCGTATCTCCTTCCTCCCCCCTCTATAGAAGGTCAGACCACTGCCACCCTCCACCAACATCAATGTTCAGACCTTTCATGCCTGACAGTATTCTCCAGTGATTAGTTTGCCAAGGGCTGAAAACATGTTGAGAGCAGTTGCACCTCATACGTAGGTGGAGGAAAAAACTAGGACTCCTGACTGCAGAGGACATAGTAGCAGTGGAGATTTGTCATCCAGTATCTCTGGGCCCCATGATAATAGCACATCTGTGGCTTCCCTTATGCACTTGTGCACTGCTGACTGTGATATGCCGCATAGGTCACTTATGCAGCCCTAAACCGAGGCTCTGATTTTGAAGTTCTGAGCGGCAGTAACTTTCAGGCAATGGATGACCTCCTAGTCCATGTGGTTCCAACTCTTGCATCACCTGGCACAGGTGGACTACCGTCCATCTGGCACAGGTGGACTACCATCCCCCTGGACTGACACAGTCTTCTCAGGCACTGACCTCTGATATTTGGAGGTAGGAGATTCTACACTGGAATACCAATGGCCATTAATATCTCCACTGAGGCTCCATCATCTGTGATCCTACTCCTGGAAGAGGAATGGGCCCTGCTTCTCTCCTCTGCAGGGTACTGTTCCTGGTTGTGTGCAGCGGCACATCGATGCTGCTGCTGCTGGCCGATCGCAATCAAAAGAATTGTCAGCTGACTGATTCCATGATTCTCCACGATCAAAATTGAAAGAAAGAGAACACAAAGTGAGTGTTGAAGAGTCCTGATGATGCCCTGACCTTCAAGCCTCTCAGGATCTGGGACAGCCACCCCATGCACATTCTCCACTGTAACTCCACTAAGCCTCACTCCGTTCCCTGTCACACAATAGCCTCTTCACCACAGTTGTCCCTCTCAACTCCACCTGAATGAAAAGGTCTGTGACCCTTAGTGGTCCACATGCAACCCCCCCACCCCCCCGCCCGACACACACACACACACAACACACTCCCTGCCCTCCTGGCCATAAAGGGTGAGGGGTTAGGGCAGTTGAGTGCATTCAATGGACCTGCATCCATTCATGAGGGAAGAAGACACTGCCCCCCCCCCCCCCCCCCCCCCAGCCACCATCCTTTGAACGGGGTGACTGATGAGATAAATCACCATTGTGCCTTGCATGTGGGGCCACATCTGTTATGTAGATATCAGCATGCGTATTGGGGTCAATGCTTGGGGGCTACCCTTCCAAAGGATAAAAAATAGGTGCCATTTATTGCAAGCTGACCTAATTGGCACAATTGACTTATCAAGGAATGGTCAGGAAACTGATCAGGCAACTGGTTTCCCCTTGTGGCAGGTGAGGCACTCCTGATGCGTGTGAAGACTGAAATTAGCATGCCAACTTCATTCTTAGAGGGCACCCTCATTCCACCAGCTCTCATGGGCTGCGGATTAAACAATCCTTCCAAATGGAACTAGCCACCTATACACTAATCCCTGATAGCTAGGCTTCCATAGCCAGTGGCCTTTAACTTTGAGACAACTCTTGCCCTCTGGTTTCACAGTGCTGCCTGAGTGTGGAGGTTCATTCTCATCGCAGTCGTCCTCCCCCTGTGTGAGGGATCTTCAGGCCTGTTGAACGGGCACCACACATCTTGTTTAACCTATACTACCTCGCACTGGTAGAAACGCAGTCTGTTCCGATCCCCTCAAACGCCATCTGGAATGGAGCATGGCCCTGGACCATCATCCACAGTGCAATTGTTGGATTGTGGACTTTCTGATTTGAACCCACACTCTTGCCAGTTGAATTCATTCAGATGATTCAGGCATTACACCACATTCACCCCCCTTTTATGACACCCTTTTAAATCTGTCCCAGACATAGAGCTTCCCCATTTGACCGCGTACGAAGGGGCTTTTTGATGCCACATGTGTACCTCATTTCTGATGGCCCCAATGTTCTCCACCCAGTGTACTTTATCTGGCCCATCAACTGGCATTATGGTTTGATTATACCGGCCACAGTCAAGTGGGACTGGTTACACTTCAGAAGCCAACCACAGCTGGCATAGGTTCATGAGTGTATCATGGGTGCTAAGAGCCCTAAGTGGCATGCAACCTTATTTAAAATTTCCAGATTATGAGTTGCTCATTTATCAACCAAGCCCCATGAATCACAGCCGTTTCATTCTGGGCATCCTGGTCTGATGGTTCCAGTCCTGCTTTATTCATTTATTTATTGTCTGGACATAAGTTTCAAGCTTGGTTATTATTTCGTTAAAGTGGATTAACGTCACATGGGTTTCGTGCAACTCTTACCCTGATATCTCATAACCTTTTCCCAGTATTTTTTTTAACTGATCCACAGGGTATTTTAAAAAAAAATTAGAGTACCCAATTCATTTATTCCAATTAAGGGGCAATTTAGCGGTTCAATCCACCTAGCTTGCACATCTTTGGGCTGGGGGTGAAAGCCACGCAAACACGGGGAGAATGTGCAAACTCCACATGGACAGTGACCCAGAGCCGGGATCGAATCGAGGACTTCGGTGCCGTGAGACTGCAGGCTACCACTGCGCCACTGTGCTGCCCTATCCCACAGGGTATTGACCTGCAATTGGAGTTGGACACTTTCTAAACTATTGATTACTGCCATCCCATTATTAAATACGGAAGCAGCATTGTTTATTAATTCCTCTTTTCTCATCATGAGTTGCAGTGCCAGCTACAATCCAATTCACATAAACGCTCCCAAATGTTGTCCCATAACTAAGCTCATAGAATTTTTGCAACATTGGGCAGCATGGTAGCACAGTGGTTAGGACTGTGGCTTCATAGCTCCAGGGTCCCAGGTTCAATTCCCGGCTTGGGTCACTATCTGTGTGGAGTCTCTATGTTCTCCCTGAGTCTGCGTGGGTTTACTCCGGGTGCTCCGGTTTCCTCCCACAGTCCAAAGATGTGCAGGTTATGTGGATTGGCCATGCTAAATTGCCCTTCATGTCCAAAACGTTTAGGTGGGGTTACGGAGATAGGGTGGAGGTATGAGCTTAAGTAGGGTGCCTTCCAAGGGCCGGTGCAGACTCGATGGGTAATGGCCTCCTTCTGTGCTGTAAATGTTATGATTCAATGATTTTTCCTTTAATTGTTTCATAAAACCTTTCTATCTCTACTGGGCACCATCAGTCACACCTTGATAAATAAACAACGACTGGGTTCATAATACACGTCATGGTACACCACCTTTCCCGCCAGGAATATCACAAACCCATTCCTGGATCCAGGTCTTGTTAGGGGACACCTAACCTCTGTAACTTGGGCTTTTGGTGCCCTTGGTGGAGGGTGCTTTTTGAGTGTTACATTCGGTGGCATTAGCAGCATTTGGGGATCGGGGGCCATGCAAGAATCTAAAATTCTGAATCCAGTCCAGTCTGGAACTGGAGTCCCAAAGACAATGGGTGCCCACTTTTGGTATTTGTGCTCAGATTCCCAAACATATTTGTAAATTCCTTGCTCCTCCTCCCACCATTGGTCCCAACACAATTTTGTACCACACTTTGGGCGGGATTTACCCACTAGCCCGCCCCATATGTTTTGCTGGCGAAGGCGGAGCGCCAGCTGGATTTACCGACCCCGCCATTGTCAAGGGGATTTGCCAGCGACTGCACCCCTCGTCGCCGGCACGCGCCGACGTGGGACCAAAATATCCCGCCAGTGTAAACAACCGGTAGATCGTGCCCTTTGTCTCGATCGCCTTTCAAAATGAATCCTTTCCCAATCTCTGCCAGTCCCCAATACATCAACCTTACTCCTATCTCTCTTTTGTAGCTACCATCCCCATCCCTCAAGATGTTACCCCGACACTGCAGGCAGACTCACTTTCCTTCTTTCATCTATCCTTGTTGGCTGTAATAGTCAATCTCGGGCAGGGCAGTGAAGCTGCACTAAACCGGCAGCCAGTCCAGTTGTGGTATTTGGTTGAATTTAACCCTACCCAAGCTGGCCACTTTCCCTCGTGCCTGTATAGGTTTATTTTGCCTGTTCCTCTTGTCTTTCGCCTCTGAATCACAATGGGTCTGGTTCCCCCCATACACCCATAGGTGTATGAAGGAGATGAAGGACATCTCAATGTCTCCTCTATCTATCTGATTTTGGCTTTCAGATGGCTGGTGTCCCAGCTACCTTGCTCAACTGATTATTATTCATATGTGAGCCTTTACTGTGAATGTTGCCAGGTGCATCACAACAGAACACAACTTTATCTTCACTCAACCTCTATCTGGGCACATTACAAGATGGTCGCTAGCAGTGATCAAAAGGGAGATACTTGGACAACTGAACATTTGCTCAATTATTCTGGCCCCCAGTAAAAGAATCTGCTGATTTTTGTTGTATTCTCCCTGTTTATCTGACTGCCTCCTCATATTAACTTTTTATCATTGAAAAAATAATGTCTTTTTTTCTGGGAGCTCCACTTTTGGTACCAGTCAATTGGTTGCTGTGGTTCCTTTGTAACTTCTGCAGCGTACCATATCATCTGCCTAATTAAGGTGACTAAACATTCTGGGCGCAATTCAGCAACTGCGTTGTGCCCGGTGCGGATTCGGGCGCGCCGGGTGAACAGCGGGAGAGGGCGAGATCGAGATTTGCCCCAGGCGTGAACCATTTTGCCAATCACCCTGCCCACTGCCGATGGCGAATTCCAGATCATACCTAAAAATTGCAAGAATATCATTAACGCTCATTTGCATTCATTTAAATCTCATTAACGAGATTGAAGTCAAATGCAGTTGGGAATTACCCCACTCCCCGATGGGAGTCATGCGGGCATCATTTAGTACTCCTCTTCAAAAACAGGAACTGGGCACAATGGCTATGGAGAGGAAGTGAGGAGATGAATGGCCATTTCCATTTTTGTCGGGGGGCTGAAGCACTCAGGTCAGGGGTCGCCCCGCGAAGCCGGGGGGGGGGGGGGGGGGATGGTGATCGGCTTGCCATTTGTAAGGACTTCAAGTCATCTTTAAATATTGTGGGATCCAGAGCAGGGGCAACCACAGCTGTAGCCTGTCTGTCCTACCAAATACTTCCAAGACAGAACCCAGCTGTGGTTTCTATCCTGAAATTCAATTTCCACCCCTTTGACTGTGAGCAGCCTCCAGCTTCACTGCTGTAGGCTAGTTCAAATCTGGAATCAGCCTTGTCAGCTGAAACAGCGCTTCCCACTCCTCAACTCTCAAGTGCCTCCTTGAAGGTACCACAAGTGGAGAGCACTGTGGCTTCACAGCGCCAGGTTTGATTCCCCACTGGGTCACTGTCTGTGTGGAGTCTGCACGTTCTCAGAACATAGAACATAGAGTGTAGAAGGAGGCCATTTGGCCATCGAGTCTGCACCGACCCACTTAAGCCCTCACTTCCACACTATCCCCGTAACCCAATGACCCTTCCTAACTTTTTTGGACACTAAGGGCAACTTAGCATGGCCAAGCCACCTAACCTGCACATCTTTGGACTGTGGGAGGAAACCGGAGCACCCAGAGGAAACCCATGCAGACACTGGGAGAACGTGCAGACTCCGCACAGACAGTGACCCAGCAAGGAATCGAACCTGGGACCCTGTGAAGCCACAGTGCTAGCCACTTATGCTACATGCGGCCCAATGAGGCAGCTTCCAACAATCAAACACTTAAGAGCAGAGCTTCATGACTGAGGGTCCTCTCGCAGGCAAAGGTTTATAATAATATTAATAATAAAATTATAATCTTTATTATTGTCACAAGTAGGCTTACATAATGAAATTACTGTGAAAATCCCCTAGTCGCCACACTGTGAAGCCTGCTTGGGTACAATGAGGGAGAATTCAGAAAGCCCAATTCACCTAACAAGCATGGCTTTCGGGACTTGTGAGAGGAAACCAGAGCACCCGGAGGAAACCCATGGATGAGTGGATGAGCAGAGGGCAGCTGAGCACAATTTCCCTCATGTTCCCGACAGAGATTTTGGGTCCAGGAGCTCCTGAAATGGCTGGGGTGAGTGTGCAAAGCAAGGTTTGACAGCACAGCTGACTCACTGAATGGTACTCTGAGAGAGGTGGAACAGTCATGGTGAGGGTGGGGAGGATTGGGGGATTTAAGGATATCGGGGTGGAAGCCCGAACTGATTGTCGGTCTCTCTCCAGATAAAGCAATGTTTTCTGATGTGGATCCCGCGGAGACTGCCCTTGCATTGCTTATGGCAACCCAGGCGGGCAGATGCCAGAGACAGCAGCAAGGCCATCGCAAAGTGGCATGTGCAGTGGTCTGAAGACCCGGCCAGCCATCAGGTACCTAGAAGGGGAGGCTAGTGATGGTCCAAGGTGTACTGGTGTCGTTGGTAATTTAATGAGATGATGGACAGCATGTGCCGCAGGAGATTTCGTCTCAGGAGAGAGATAGTGCAGCACCTATGTCATGTCTTTGTGGACATTGCACCCCGTGGAGGAGGAGGACACCCGCTCATGGTGGCTGTGCAGCTCACTGCGACCCTGAACCTTATGCCACCGTGGCATTCTGGGGATGAGCGGGGACCTGGGTGGCATTTCCCAATCTTCTTCCCACAGGTGCATCTGGGAGGCGAAGAATGCTCTGTATGCCTGGCCATCCAAATAGATCATCTTCCAGCTGGACCAAGTCCACCAAGATGCCCAGGCTGCAGGATTTGCTGCCATCGCCGGAATGCCCCAGATCCAGGGGGAAAGCGGTGCCTCACGTGTCGCCCTGTAAGCACCGGGCATCAGGGAGTGCCCTATATTAACAGGAAGGGGTTCCACTGCCTGAATGCTCAGATTGTATGTGACTACCATCTCCAATCACGTACCCTACCCAGGCTGCCTCGGGGAACTCGATGGGATAGAGGAGCAGCTGGAGTGAGCTCCAGAGGCCTCTGAATCTTCTGGTGTGCCAGTCCTGGAGGCTGCACTATGGTGTTGATGCCCTTAGGGATGCTCCTCAGTGAGTTTGCCACGCTCTACAATGAATTGGCAATGTCCACCTGCAACTGGGACACATAGCGCCTGGGACATGATTTTGAGGCCCACAGCCATGGTCTTCTTAGACTCAACCATGCCTTGGACACCACCACTCAAGATCTGGATGTTGTGCTCCAGGTTTTCCACTGCGGTCGCCACCAGTTTTAGCCTCGTGCTATGCATTTTCGGCATCATCTTCTGTGCCTGCAGCCTTTGGAACTACTCCAATCAGCCTTGTAATTGCTGGAGTGTCACTGACTCCCCTACCTTAATCTCATGCTGTGTCCCATCACCTGGAGCTGTGAAGCATTGTGGATAGCACAATTGCTTCACAGCTCCAGGGTCCCAGGTTCGATTCCGGCTTGGGTCACTGTCTGTGCGGAGTCTGCACATCCTCCCCGTGTGTGCGTGGGTTTCCTCCGGGTGCTCCAGTTTCCTCCCACAGTCCAAAGATGTGCAGGTTAGGTGGATTGGCCATGCTAAATTGCCCTTAGTGTCCAAAAGTGCCCTTAGTGTGGGTGGGGTTACTGGGTTCTGGGGATAGGGTGGAGGTGTTGACCTTGGGTAGGGTGCTCTTTCCAAGAGCCGGTGCAGACTCAATGGGCCGAATGGCCTCCTTCTGCACTGTAAATTCTATGATATCTGCATCATCTCTGGGAGAACCTTGTTTAGAGACTTGGCATCTGGCTGGGACTCAGCTGAATCCTGGATCCAGCAGACCTCCAACTGCTGTCACACTTGTATGTTCCTGGCTCCATCTGATGTGCATTTGCAACTGTGAGGTCACCAGATTGTGGCCCAGAAACCTGGCTACTAATGCCGTCCACTGAGGTGTGTCTCTGCGCTGGGGAAAGTCAAGGGAGACAGCTGTGATGCCTGTTTGTTGCCTCCTCAGAGCTCTCCTGCGAGTTGGTGTCTTGGCTGGCGGAGGGTAGAATGACTCCGGGTGGCTCTGCCTCATCAGATGGAGGTACTGCGAGACAATGGACATGTAGTCAGTGAGAGGGAAGGATCATTTTATCTGACATGAACCATTAACTTGAACAGGGCATTTACTTCTCAGGCACAGGCCAACTTTGCTGTTGGTGACTGCTCTCTCTTCAGGCAACCCCCTGATTTCTAGGGCCCATTCCACATAAGGGATGAGGAATCTCTGGGACCCCACCCACTGTCTTGTCACTTTTCCATCTATTATGGGCTATTTACTCCTGGGGACCAAGAGAAATCATTGTGAACCGCATGCTTGATGGGTTGGGGGGTCTATAACAGGTGGCATATGTGGGCACCACAACTGGACATGAAGGGGTTATGCTAGTGAGTGCTAGGGGTTCTGAAGAACAAGCAAGAAGATCGGATGCGGCGATAGTGCGAGGTGTCAGCCAATGATTTGGGGTGTGGTGGGGGGGAGTGGAATCAGAGGGGTGCCAGCTGGAACTGATGCATGCACTGACAGCCTCTGCTGCTGCTGCTGCCTCCCAGGCAGCATCGCTTACCCTGCTGCTGGTCCCCCCGCCCCCTTGAGGGAGCAGGGTGGTCGACCTCTCATCCACAGCGCCGAGAAGCCTGGGCATGTCGCCATCCCCGTGGAGATGAGCATGTCTGCACGCTGCCATGCTTGTGTGTTGACTGGGAGTTTATATGAAGGTCCCCCTTGCTAGTGGCGAGTTGGGCGAATTAAGCAGGCAGGCAGCGAGTAATGACGAGAATCTCATGGGGGCTAGTTTTTGGTACTAAGTGCAATTGAATACAGTCCGTGATCTCTCCCATGTGTTGCCAAATGTGCCGTAAACCGGACTTCGAAATTTTTCTGTTTAATGGCGCCCTGTATTTCTGACTTGAAAGCTTTTGTGAAATACGCATAATAATTTTAGAAAAGAAATTGAAATCATAAGAGGAGAAAATATACATTTAGTTTACACCTTTTTCTATCAGGCATACCAGAGTCAGAGTTTTGCAGTACAGAAAGAGTCCCTTCAGCCCATCATGTCTGCGCCAGTCATCAAGCACCTAGCTATTCTCATCACATTTTCCAGCACTTGGTTCATAGACTTGTATGCTATGGTGTTTCAAGTTCTTAGCTCAATGCTTCTTAAATGTTGTGAGGGACCCTGCCGCCACCACCCCTTCAGGCAGTGAGTTTCAGATTCCCACCACCTTGAGGATAAAAAGGTTTTTTCTCAAAACCCCTCCAAATCCCCTGCCCCTTACCTTAAATCTGGTTTCTCGAGACCTCATGTGATAAATTTGGACAATCGCTTCCGTTACTTGTGGCTCAGTGTGTTGTCCATAATCCATTTTAGCTTCTAATAAGCTTCGAAATGGAAAATAGCAGAATGGGAGGCTTCAGGTGGTGTTGTGGTAATGTTACTGGACTAGAATCCAGAAGCCCAGGATAATGGTCTCGGGAGATGGGTTCAAATCCCATCATGGCCATAGGCCATAAATATGGAATTGAAAGCTGGTCTTAGTAATGGTGACCGATAACTATTACTAATTGTTGTAAAATTCTATCTGGTTCAATAATGTCCTTTCGGCGAATCTGCTGTTCTCACCCTGTCTGGCCTATTCCAGACCACACAGCAATATGGTTAACTCTGATCTGCCCTCTGAAATATGCTGTTCAGTTCAAGGGCAATTAGGAATGTGTAACCAATGCTGGCCTTGCAGTGATGCCCACATCTTGTAAAAGCATTTAAAAATGTGTGAAACAGTACGGGAATAATATCCTGGATATCAGATGTGGAGAACTGTGGTTGCATCTTTGTGAAGGCCCAGCCGCAGACTGCCCTACACATATGCTGGAACACCTTTGGTCAGGGAGCAGGAATTAGTATGTGCATCTAGTAGAGATGCTTCTCTGATAGAGAAGCCAAGGGGCCAGCCATTGACTGTGGTGTGCCTTGCGGAATACCTGCCATATTGCCAGTAGGCCTGCCTGCCTCAGCCTTTTCATGGCACAATTGCGCGTGGATGTTGTGCAGGAAAAGGAGAGCACTTCCCCGCTTGAAAACCGTGACAGTATTCAACATTGAATAGTGTTAACTTGTATTCGGCTGCACATTTCTGAGTTCAAAAGCATTCTTAAATCATATGAAATAATCAGTGAGCTCAAAACCACATCAATTACAAACATTTATATGCTCGGAAGAGCAGAAACCACATCAGTTGCGAGAGACAACCGTTTACCTGGCATCATTGGTGGTAACATCCTTGTGGACAGAATGATTTAAAGTGCATTCACAGCAGTAGCTGCATTTCAGTGCTCATTTGTTGAAAAAATAAGTCCATGGCACATGGTAAATTTAAAAAATGGATTGGGGTTTTCACCTGTGAGGGACGGTGCCTAATTTCTGCTATGTTAAAGGGCGGCCCGATCTTAGTCACCCTCTTCAGGCCCACCCTCATGTCCCCACCTTCAGGTGCTCCCCTCAGTCCACCCCCTCCATACCACCCCTGAGTCCCCCCTTCAGCCCTCCTCGATCCCTCCCTCATCCTCCCTCCTCAGCCCTTTGTCAGTGCCAACCAAGCACATTGCACTTTGAGGGCGGTGGGGAAGGGTGTGAGTACCCTCCTGATACTTGCCTCCAGGGTGTTTAGGGGGTCCTTCATGGGAGGTGCAAGTCAGCGGGGCTTGTGCTGGGCTGAAGGGGCTCTGGCCTGGGGCCTTTCCTGAGATGGGGGTCATTTGGTTGGCTTTCTCATGTAGCCTTCAATCCTTTAAACTGCCTGCCAGCATACCAAATTCAAATTTCTGTGAGGTGAAGGTAAAAGTATTCCCTTTAATGTGTCGTAAACCTTTGTAGTTGTTTTTCCACAGTCATTTCCATATCCCTTTAACTCATTGAAGTAACTTGGCAAGCTTGGAAGCCTAAAAGCTTTGAACTGCATTGTTTACATTCAATTCCATGAACCATTGCCTTTTAAAAGCCTTTTGATTAATAGATCCAGGCAATTTCAAAAGGATGGCTTCATGGATGTTTATTTATATAGCTCTATTGGGGTCCATTAATTCTGAGGAGCAGCTGTTTTTCTAACCACAGGTTTTTTTAAGAGGCTGCATCTTTGTTCTAACGAGATTCCTCAAAAAAGCAGCACCTATGATGAGAAGAAACCATTTTTTAATAAATGTGACACCTCTGCTTCCCTTGCAAATCATGATTCTGGAATTGTCTCAATTTCCAAAGCCTGCATTGCAATTAAATATGTTGTATCGGTTTCATAATGGTGACATTTTTCATGCATAAAATTTGAACCTTCTCAGTCAAATCTCTACTTTGTCCTTTGCCGCAGCATGCCCTCTTAAGTGTCCTTCAATTGCCAGGGCCTCCTCTTCCACTAGAACAGCAAAGTGGGCTATTTTACTACACATCTGCCCATTTCCTGGGTAATCTTTTCTTGTAAGGTGGATGGAAAGATTTTCATGAATGATAAGAGTCAACCTTGGCCATTGAAGTGGAATTACACCAAAGAATATTTCATGTACTTTCACTATCATGCTGCCATCCTCACATCTTACACGGGTGGTTATGCTGCCAATGTTTCCTGAGTATGCCGCATGGCCGAGGTTGCAAAAGGCACAGTATTGCCAGGACTTAATTGGATGGTGATCGCAGAGGTGCTAAAGTAATTGGTTGTTCCCAGAGGATTCAACCTCCTCTGATTACTGCAGGGTCCCAACTCACACTTAAATCCGATCACTATATGATTCCGCCTATACTGTCCTCAGTGCCAAAGAAACTAGAAGAGCTTGTTGTAATGAAGAGAAATTAGATTGGGTAAGTTTATCCATAGCCCAGCAATGTGCTTCAGAAATGTAATTCATTTGATGGATTTGGGTGCATGGTTAATGTTCTACTTATTACAATGAAATATTTTGTCATGATTAGATATTTCTTGCTATTATAGGAGGATTATTCATGATAATCGAACTAGACTTTATTATTTCATGATTTGGTTTGACAAGGAGCTGAATGAACTATGTGAGCTCCCATTAATTCCAAGCTCATCTGGTCTGTAATTTGAAAGTTCAATATCTTTCACTTCTTTTTGATTGAACTTTAATTGAAGTTCAGGGATGCTTCCAGCTTCCTTTTGTTCAAATCAATAAATAAGTCACCACCAGTACAGGGGGACAGATTATACATTATTGTATTAGCTGAAGTGTTGTTATATTATTAAATTTGAAATTGCTTTCAGCACGCTTTGAGATTTTCACTTTCTTCAATGAAATTCCAAATCAATACGTTTGTTTTTCACAGAAATATCCGGCTCTGCAGAAGAGATTCCTCTTGTTCGCTGGAGGCAGCAGTGGCTTGAAAATGGAACCTTGCTTTTCCATGTCCACCATCAAAATATAGCTCATCGTTTACCAGGCCTTATCCCGACCATCTACTCTCAAACTGACTCCGCTGAGGATGAACTCCGAATCCTTCACATTTCGGTGATGGTCAGTTGCTCCACTTTACCCTTTTCTTCCCTTTTGATTCTTTATTTTAAATTATTGTTTAACCACCGTTCTTAACTTTTTGAACTTAAATATCTATGTTGGTGGAGATCTGAACCAAAGTGAATTAGTTATTTTGTTAGCTCTGTCCATGTTGGAGGGCAGAAATTGATGTGTTGCTTTTCCGTAACAATTTTTTGTGCTCTCAAAGATTATCAACAGCCACGTAAGGAATAGATTTAAAGTACTTGGAAAGTGGAAAGTCTTGCAGTCCTTACAGTTGAAGCAAACTTCAGTGAAGTGTAACAATGATAGGATGAACACAAATATCTACTGTTGTATTATTGATTTGAAACGTTTCTATTGATCATTAACAATACCATTATCAATGTGTTCTTGTACTTTTGGTACTGGAAAGCCCTGTGTCTTAGTTGTGTGTTGATGGGCTCATAAATATGGATAGATTTAAGATTATTTATATGAAACATTCTCTACAGATGATGGGTAGCAAGGCATCACATGCTGTCAAAAGAATGGATGCTTAAATCTTTCTCAAAACGGACAACAGATTACCCCAACCTATGGTGCAATGTGCACAGCTTCTTTGCAATGTACAAGATTTTTTTTGCATTGATTTAACTGCATTTCCCATCTTGAATGATGGACAGCAGAGTACTTATATGCTCCAAATATTTGCATAATTGCAAAGTCAAAATCATAATCTTTTTTGTGATAATTGCAGTTGAAAAATTAATGGAATGATAGAATCGGGACTGCATGCTTCTGAGAGGTTTGGGTTGACACTGTGAATAATTTTTCAATCTTCCAGCAATCCCACCAGATCAGTGACAATGTAGGCGTTGAGCACATCCATTTCCCACTCAACTGACTTCAGCAGATACGCTGAGCTCAAGCACATATTAACATTTGGGGAAATGCTAGTTCTGATCCTGCTAGCTTGGATGGCTAAGGGGATTTGTTGGACCAGTTAATGCCACGTTAATATTTTAAAACCTCCTCACTCGTCATTTTGAACCAAAAACACAGTTATAATTTTGATGGTAAAGCATGAATGACAGAAAATATGTCAGCAGATGAGCTTCCATTATTAATATTTTATTTGAATGTGCCAGAACACAGGTGGTAAATCTTTGCCAGGACAAAGAGTTAAGGGTTGGGGCCTGTCTATTTTTGAATCCCAGTCAAGTTACAGATGCATTTTCTAACTTTATTTTTCAATGACTTATGAAGCTTTTTTTAATGTTTGCATATCACAATCTATTATTGAATTTCTATTACTGAATTTTAAATAAATGGTTCTGCATTTTTACTTTTGTTTGTTTATTTGTCCTCAACTGCAATTGAGGTTGAACATCTGGCTGCCTTAAATGCAAACAAAATATTCCAAGATTAAGCTGAAAGGTAAAGTAAGGATTTCAAATCTCTTCCCGCATCTAGTGGTGCACTCAGCCAAACCTTTGTCTGTTTCTATAGCTAGTAATTCCTGGAACAGGTCACAAGTCTGTTGCAGAGGCTTATAACTTGAGGGGTGCCACTCCACATCAAGCGTGGCTGACCAGGAGTCGCTCCCACTGTTAACGCCAACCATTGGCATGTTTGGAAAGATTTGCAAGTTGACACACTCAACCTGTTTGGCCGTGTTAGGAATGTACCTCCCTGGTCATCATGTCTTGGGGTGAGACTCGAACCTGGAGCTTCTGAGGAAGAGGCAGGGATACTACCCAATGCGCCACAAGACCTCCAAAAGTGAAGATAATTGCTATGTTGCTGAAAATCAGACCAATGTGTCGGTAATGAGCTCAGCTTCAAAATTTTGAAAGCAAAATAGGAAGTATCAGGATTTTGGAAACCAGTGAACTGTTGGCTCCAGTTATACCCTGATCAAGTGAGCATTTATTGAACACATCAATTTTCCTTCCAGCTGAGTTTAACGTTCAGTGTCAGTGAACCGTTTAATTGCTTATTTTCAAAGATAAATCTTGGCGTATTTGGATAAGAGTATATGACGTTGATAAAAGTTTGTGTTAGATTGTTTAAATTGATGTTTAATTTTAATGAGATGGCCCTCACCTAGATTTTGGCTTTCAGTTTTAAATAAATCAAGAGTCATTTGTCATAAATAATTTCAATGCCAATTGGAAGAAATAGGATAAATTACATAGTTACATTCAATTTTTCGATCTTAGTCTGGAAATTATGGGGCTGATTTTACCATCCTTCACCTCAACAGTTTTGGAAGAGCAGATTGCGCTCAATGAGCTCATCCATTGACCTCAATGGGATGAAAATCGAACAAGTTCTGTAATGGTGGACAATCCACTCTATCACATACTGTCCAGGCAAAAGTAAGAATTGGCCTTAGTGCAACAGTAAGCATATCAATCAGTAGAGGCATATGTGTGTGTAAAATGTGAGCTGAGGGTAGAAGATAAATGTGAACAAGGAATAAAATGACTGTAATGGATTGATGCAGTGTGCCTGAAAGGTCAGAACCAGTGTAGCATAGAAAATACGGAATTGTTTGTTGAACTACTACCAAGCAAAAGTGTCATATGGTTTTACATTAACCTTGTCCAAGGGTTAAACATGAAGAACTCGACTGCTGCCTATAAATTGAAAAGAGGCAGCTCCATCAAGCATATTTAAAGCTGAATGCTAATGATAAAATATACTAAACTGGAAAACATAACGCTGTCATTCAGGCTGGACTTTTGCTTCAACAAAGTTAATGGATGTATTAAAAGTCCACTAATGGCATTACATGTTTTTGATTGGTGACAAATGTAAGGCAGCAATGAATACTTTTGAGATCAAAGTCAGTTTCAAACATACCATGAGCATTGTCTGTCTCTTCATATACCATCAACTGATTTTCTAACATACAGTCACAGTAATAATGCAGTGTACCTTGTGAACGTTCTGTCAGTTTCCTCGGGTGTGAAGATAATGATTAGGGCTTTCTGGGACCAGAAGCCCGAGGTCAATGGATTTTTAGCTTGTCTTTCGGGTTCTCTATCCCGCCCACAACGATTCCTGTCCTTGGAAGATTTCCACCAATATTCACTTACCCAGTGTGCACCTTCCTGTGTTCAACTAAATAGCCATTCTTTCTGCATGAATCTCAACATTGATAAGGTATTTTGTCATAGTTATCATCAGGGATAAGCTGAAGCCTGCTTTCATTTCAAGAGCTTCGAGCAGAGGTCATCAGATAATAAGCAAGAGTATTGTAAATAGTTGTATAATGGTTATGTGACTGGATTAGTAATCTAGAGGCTTAAATTAATGATCTGGAAACATGTTTAATTCCTACTACAGCAGCTGAGGAATTGAAATTCAGTTAATTGGATGCATTTAGAAATAATGGCCGGGATTCTCCGATTCAGTTTTCCACCGCAATCTCTGCCAGCGGCGTTTAGAGAATTTGCCGCTCAGCCGAAACTCCAATCACTGTGGCAGGGTGGGAGAATCCTACCGATGAGAACAGCCAATGTTCCTAGTATCAGTAATAGAGACCCTGTAACTGTCATTGTTGAAAAATGTCATCTGGTTCATTAATGTCCTTTAGGGAAGGAAATCTGTCATCCTTACTTTGTCCGACCTACACGGGACTCAAACCAATAGAAATGGTGTTGACTCTTAATTACTTTCTGAAATATCACAAGCAAGCCACTGACTTGTGAAGAAGAAAAAAGATTTGGATTCATGCAGCACTTTGCATCACCACCGGACATCTCAAAATGTCTTCAGCCAATGAAAGAGTTTTGCAGGAGAGATGTTGTTGTAATATCAGATGTAAAGAAGCTAATTTGCAATGCTAGCACAAACACCAGTGTGATAAAGGCCAGAGGGATATTGCTTGAGGGACAAATATTGGCAGGACATCAGGGATAACTCTTTCTTTGTTTTTAAAAAAATAATGGGATCTTTTTTGTGGCAGGGAGAGGTGGGAGTGTGGAATTAGAATGCAGCAGATCAGCCATGAACTGAACGAATGGCAGAGCAGATATGAGGGGCCAAATGGTATATTTATGCTCCTATTTTGTATGTTTGAGCAGGTAGACAGTGCCTCAGTTCAATGTTTCATCCAAAGGCAATACCTCTGACAGTGCAGCACTCCCTTGGCACTGCAGTGGTGTGTCAGCCTTAATTCCCGTACTAAGGCTCTGCTGTAGGTAACAGTCAACAGCTGGCAATCAAGAAGGTGGTTGACCATCAGCTTCTCGAGGATGATTATGATTGGGCAATAAATGCCGGCCTTGCCCTGACACCCACATTACAACCAAAGCAGATTTCCCTGAATTATCTATTCTTCCTCCCTTACAAAGAAAAATACAGCACAGATCAGGCCCTTTGGCCTTCTGAGCCTCGCTTGATTGCAATCATTTGTGGTGTTGTTCCTGCTACTTTCCAGATTGAAATCAGCTAACTGTGTAGAGAGCAGGAATCTCAACCTGTTCTGGATAGCTCGGTACCACTCCAAATAGTGAATCTATTTATTATCTGCTTCGCAAACCGCTGAGGCCCTTAATTGAGCTCAGCTGTTTTCAATTGGCAACTCCGTTTTTTGCCAATCAGCTCTTGGCAAATGCATTTTGGTTGAATTTATTTGATATGCCGTGTGAGGCTGTAACTTGTCAGGGAAATAAACCATGAGGCATGTCAGAATAATACCCCTGGCTGATGATTCTGCTTCTTCTTTGGAAATCTGCAGATGCTGGAATCCCCAAAGAAAAACACTTCAAATGAGAACATTTAGATGAATAAAACATTTATAACTGCTGCCTTAAACCTCTACTCCCGATTTCAGCCAGCGACTGGAGGATTGATGTGTAATTACACAATAATCATGCAGTAATCGTTCAAAACAAAGGAAGGATAGCCACTGAGAAGCTGATAAAGATATTTTATAATGCCATGCAAACATGGACCAGACCACAAAACCACTCAGTTAAAGAAAATTGTATTAAGTATTTTTTCCAGGACGCAAAAGTAACATTGTCTTCGCTGAGGGAAATCAATATTTATTGCTTACGCTTTTATGGGGCAATAAATGCAATTCTACATTTTTCTATCCAAAAATTAACCCCTCCTTATATTCACTTTAATAAAGATAACCCTGTGTGGAAGATGAAGGCTAAATGTTCCGGACCTGCCTGCCACAGGAACCGTTGCGGGCAGGGCCGATTATTTAACGGACCAGCGAAAGGTCTCTGGACCATGGGCAGGAAGTTCCTGGGTGGGCAAGATCGGGATGCCCCACAAACAAGAAAATTGATTGTAATATTTCAAAGATCGCAGACCACAAAAACCACAATCTCAGCAACGAAGATCCTCAAATCTCTCATACCTCTTAATCCCTGTTATTTTGAACGTTTAAAGAATCATAGAATTTACATGCAGGAGGCCATCGGCCCATCGAGTCTGCACTAGCTCTAGGAAGAGCACCCTACCCAAGCCCACGCCTCCACCCTATCGCCATTACCCAGTAACCCCACCCAACACTAAGGGCAATTTTGGACACTAAGGACAATTTAGCATGGCCAATCCACCTAACCTGCACATCTTTGGACTGTGGGAGGAAACCGGAACACCCGGAGGCAACCCAAGCACAGACGGGCAGAACGTGCAGACTCCGCACAGACAGTGACCAAAGCCGGGAATTGAACCTGGGACCCTGAAGCTGTGAAGCAATTGTGCTAACTACAATGCTACCGTGCTGCCCGTTTCCAATCCTATTCAACATGTGTTGTCTTGTGCGTGTCTGGGTGGAGTGTGGGATGAGGTTTTGGAACTAGTTAGACGAGTAGGCTGTTGTTCTATTATTTCCATTATTTGCTCATTTTTTTGCTCTTGTTTTACTCATAAATCTGGTGTCTGTAACTCATTGGAGCAGTCAAGGGTTAAAGATCTCAGAAAATACACAGATTATTGGTTAATTCAATTATGTTGGGACTCCGGGGTCTGTGGGGCTGCAAACTGCAGCACACTCACCCAGGATGTCATAACAGTAGTCATGGAGGAGTCCGGAAAGGAGAGTCAAAGAATCGTTTCTTACCAAAAGTAAGTATTTCCAAGTAACAGTCCAGTTGGGACATCTCATCAGCTCGGCTCCTATCTGGGCCAGCTTTAATGCAACTGAGTTAATTAGCCTGCTGATGGCGCTCTGCCCCTCAGCAGGGTGGCTCGTACTCCACGAGGCTCACAGGAAAATTAATCATGTCCTCCCCATGGGTCTCGTGTTATAGGGTTATAACATCCCCCCCCTGCCTCAAAATACGTAGGTCCCTCTGAAGAAGATAGAGCCCGAGAGTGCCTGCTCTTCCTCGCCTGTGGCTGCACGGCCAATGGCTGTGGGGTTGGATGGGAGGGTATGGTGTGTCGAGGAACATTGTTTTGTTGATGACAATCTGAGGGGTACCACCGGTTTTGATCCCTGCCCATGTTGCTGTTGGAATCCTCAGATGCCTTCATCTCCATCTCTGAGTTGGAGTCTCCCACCTCCCCACCTCGGTGTGGGGGGGGTGAGGATGCTCCCAGATCCCATGTGTCAAGGTGACGTGCTCGAAGGTGATTCTTCTGGGGCATGGTGTAATACTGTCCCCCTGCTCCAGAAATACTCAAGTGCCTCCACATCGTCTTCTACGAAGCCAGTCCGGTCTCCTGTGCCACTGTCCATGAAAGTACGGACATACACTGCGTCCCTTAGTTTCAAACTCCTGGTCTACTTCCGTTAGCCTTGGCTTCGCATCTGTAGGTGCTAACCATGTTGCACTTGCCCAATAATGTCAGGAACGCAAGGCTGAGGCGAATTCTCAGCCTCCGCCCCATCAACATTTGCTGCTGCTACGCTGGTCGAAGCATATGGTGTGGTCCAATAGAAAACAAAAATCTTGCTCGTCACATCTCCAATGTCCCCGTGGTTAATTTATTCCTCTCTTGAAGGTCTGCACCACTCATTCAACCAGCCCATTCGAGAAGGGTGATACGGGGCTGCGCGAATGTGCCATGCTCTGTTTACCTTCATCAGGCACTGAAACACGTTGCTAGTGAACGGGCTGCAGGTGTCTGTGATGAGCACGTCCAGAATACCGGGGTGCTGAAAAAAGCCAGAGCTTCTCAACCGTGGCTTTCAACGTGGTGAACGACATCCGATGGACCTACAGCCACTTGGAGTGTGAGGAAAAATATTGCAGAGCTTCCCTTGCTGGTCCCTGTGTAAGACGATGTGGCGTACTTTCCCAATATGGAGCCTTTTGTGTCCAATTGTGTACCTGCACGGTGGTGACTGGCACGGTGTCCAAAGTTGTGTCAAAACAACTTTGTTGGCTATCATTGAACAGGAACATAGGTTTCTCTCCCCTTTGAGAGAGAGAGAACTGACAGGTGGTGATTCAACCTGAGGGTCACCAGAGCTCAGGTGAGGGAGAGATTGAGAAAGTGGGACTTTCATGGTCACCTCAGCCAGAAAATGAACCCCCCCCCCCCCCCGCTGTTAGGTGACACTCCACATGATGCACCAGCTGTCCAGCCAGCTGAGCTAACCGACCTCCCAAACATTCCTTGAGTACTGAATTGGCGTCAGTCTTGTTCTTTGTAGTCAAACCTTCGTGTGAGGCTTGAATCCAGTGATTCAGAAGCAGTTATGGCAACAACTGAACCACAGCTGAAACTAGTTGGCAAGCTTAGTTGATTTTTCTGGAGTTGCTTCTAAACTATTGGTCAAGTAAATGAATAACTGTTGTGAAGAAGAGAGATGAAGCATGTGTGTATTAGAAATATTGAATGATTTTTGCTTTTGGCTAATGAAAGAGCTGCTCTGATAAGCAAAGTTAACTTTATTGATGTAGTTTCTTTGATGTTTTGCTTGTTTTATATATTATTTTAAAATTAATTTAGAATCTTCTCCACTAGAAAATTACCTTTTATGTGTTCGATTTATTCAAGTGAGAAGAGTTTTGAGGAAAATTTCAATATTTCAAAAACAGAGGAGTAAGTTTTCCAGTTCCATAAAGGAGTGTCTATTATTTTTAAGAAAAAGGTGCTTCTTTTCAATCTGAAAACTGAATTTGTTTCTGAGGGAATTTGTTTTCTCACTTCAGTAACAATGGTTAGGTTCACGCAATTAGAGGGCACATGTGGTGCAGTGGTTAGCACTGGGACTACGGTGCTGAGGACCGGGTTCAAATCCCGACCCTGGGTCACTGTCCGTGTGGAGTTTGCATATTCTCCCGTGTCTGCGTGGGTTTCACCCCCACAACCCAAAGATGTGCAGGTTAGGTGAATTGGCCACGCTAAATTGCCCCTTAGTTGGAAAAAAAATAATTGGGTACTCTAAATTTATTTAAAAAAGGTTCACGCAATTGAAAAGGTAACACTTCAAGGAAAACAACTTCCTTAGAGCACCTTTAACCGTGTAAGACGTCCCAAGGTACTTAATTCGGAGTGTTACCAAACACAATTTGACATTGAGCCACATTTGAGTATTAGGACAGGTAAACAAAGATTTTGGCAAAGAGGGGCTGGAATTCTCCAGCCATTGGGATTCTTTTTTTCCTGCCAGCAGCGCTCCCCTGCCTGTTGTTTCCCCCAAAATGTGGATGGCTTCAATGGGAAATCTCATTGACAAGCAACAGGAGTAGAGAAACCCGCTGCCAGCGAATTGTACACTGCAGAGAAACACAAGGCTGAGGGATGAGAATGCCACCCAGGTAGTCTTCAATAAGTGTCCTAAAGGAGGAGAGAGAGATATCAAGTCAGAGAGGTCTAGGAGACAATTTCAGTGTCTTGGAGCTATATATCTAATGTCGTCGTTGGGGTGAAAGAAATTGGGTTCCACAAGAGACCAGAATACAATTTTTCTTGGAGGGTGTAAAGCTTGTAGAGGTTACAGATATAGGGGTGAGTGAGGTCTTTGAGGGATTTGAACATGAGGATAGGAATTATACATTTGAGACATTGGTGGAAAGGAAGTCTGCAAGCACAGAATTGATGGATGAATGAAATTTTGAGAGAATTAAGTAATGGGCAGCAACATTTTATACCAATTCCAGTTGACAGTGGGTTCAAGGAAAGGGGCCAGCCATAAGAGGTTTGAATTAGTCAAGGTGAGAGGAAAGACAGGCCTGGATGAGGGTTTCATCAGCAGAGGAGCTGAGGCAGGGTGGAGGCAGGTGATGGTACAGAGATTGTGATAGACAGATTATGGAGTTAGAAACTAAACTCGGGGACATAGGATGTCCACAATCTGCTTTAGCTTCAGACAGTGGCCAGGGAGAGGGAGGAAATCTCTAGTTCAAAGAAAATATATATTGGAATTGCAGGCAGTCCAGAGACGGTTGGCAAGGTTGATCCCAGATATGAAGGCATTGTCTTATGAGGAGAGATTGGGCCTGTGCTCATTGGAGTTCAGAAGAATGAGAGGCAGCCTGATTGACACATGTAGGATTCTGAGGGAGCTTGACAGGGTAGATGCTGTGGTATGTTTTTCCCCTTGTGGGAGAGTCCAGGTGGCTTTCTCAGAGTAAGGGATCATCCCTTTAAGACAAAGTTGAGGGGGAATTTCTCAGTGAATCTGTGGAATTCTTCACTGCAGAGTGCTGCAGAGGCTGGGTCGTTAAGTATGTTCAAGGCTGAGATAGACTAATTTTTAATCAGTAAGGAAATCAAGGGTATGGGGATAAGGTGGGAAAATGGGCTTAAGGGTTACCATATCAATCATGAACTCATTGAGTGGCAGAGCAGATTCAATGGGCTGAATGGCCTACTTTGCTCTTTCATATTGTGGTCTTATGATGGGAACCAAAGGCAATAGCTCCAGTTTTCTCAATTTAATTGGAGTAAATGTTTGCTCAACCTCTACTGGTAAGTGGCAAAAGGAGTAAGTGTGATCTGAGGGAAACCTTTTCACCCAGAAGGTGGTTGGAGCCTGGAATGAATTTCCTGAGAGGATAGTGGAGGCAGGTTTGATCAAGATATTCGAAAGGGAATTAGATTCCTATCTGAAATAAAGAATGTATAAAGTTACGGGAGTAAACTTTTTCCATGTTGGCGGCTGGAATTCTCTGAAAATGGTCCACCATTCGCTAAATCCAGAGAACTCCACCAAATCATGTAAGGCAAGGGGTTCCAACTTATGAGTACACTTAAGAATACTTGTGAGACTGCCAGACCATCAAAAGCATGCACAACCGCAAAATTACCAATTACCTGAAGGATGTTATGATCAAGAGGCAGTGTGTCCCTTTCCGCCGATACAATGGTGGAATTGGCTGGTATGCACAAGCTGAGGCCTGGCGATAGACTCAAGGTCATTGACATAAAAAAGAGTGCAAAGTTTCTGTTGCACATGCTAAAGAATACAGAAAACAATGCTGAATTCAAGGGTCTGGATGTGAATTCCTTAGTGCTCGAGCACATTCAAGTGAACAAAGAACCGAAGATGCACCATGACTATGGCTGTATAAACCCATACTTGAGCTCACCATGCCACATAAAAATGATCCTCACTGAGAAGGAACAGCTAGATTCCCTACTTCTGTTGCATGTAAATGGGATTTCCCATTGAGGCACAACACGTTGCTGGGAAACCCATGGGCAGGGGTGAGCTACCGGTGAGAAAAGTGAATTGCTAATGCCGGAGAATTCTGGCCAAGGGCAGCAGACTCATGGGGACAACGCAACCTGGACGTTCCCCTCCAAATATGACTTGGAAATATATCACCGTTCCTTCACTGTCGCTGGGTGAAAATTCTGGAATTCCCTTCCTTATAGCACCATAGTGTACCTAGATCTTAGAGACTCCCGTAGGTCAAGAAAGCAGCTGTTCACCACCTTCTCAAGAGCAATTAGGGAAGGACGATAAATGGTGGCCAGAAATGCCCACATCATTTGAAATCATTTTTAAAAGGAAGGTTGGAGGTGGGTCTGCAATTTGCAAATGGATGGGGGCCAAGGCATTTTTTTGTGAGGTGGGTGTGATGATGGCAGATTTGAAAGTGACAGGACAGTACCTGAGGCGATGCATCATTAACAGTACCAGTTAATGGGAGGTCAGGAAGGAAAGTTGACTCATGAGCAATAAAATGGGAATAGATTCAAGTGAGAAGCAGACGTGTCTCATGAACACGATGAATATGGAGATGCATGATGCAGTTCACAAAGAGGGAAACCTTGGAGGACATTTAACTGGGTGAGGTGGAGAAAAGGAGGGAAGCTACTAAGGTAGCTAGCAGATCTTAGTGACTAAGATATTCAGAAGTGCTGAGAAGCTATCTAAAGGCTAGTGCAATTTCTATGTTTTGGAGAGTAAACAAGATTGGATTTTTCTGTTTAACATTACACATTCCATGGAGGCTAGTATCATTGACCATTTTTTTTGTGAAATGGATAATGTGGTTTGACCTCAAGGTGCTTGTGAAACAGACTGCTAGCTGTCATATCATGTCATGTGAACTTTCCCTCAAGGCAGTTACTTAGCTCATTGCCTGCTGCTGATGCTTCATCCTGAAGTGTTTTTGTCAACAGTGATTTTCCATTGTCTTTCACTTTTAGTGGCAGAGCAAGCAGGCAGTTCCTGAGTCTGCCTCAGCTACGGAATGGGAATCAAATCCACATGTTGGTGTTAGTCTGAACATACGCCAGCTTCTCAGTCAACTGTGCTAACAGGCCCCAAGGCTACTACCCTGGACAAGTGTATCTAGAATTGAGGCAGCGTTATGTTGCTCAGGGGATGCGATAGATGTGGGCCAGTATTTCACATTCACACCCACCCCCGCCGGCGGGCAGGGAGGGTGGGGGAGGGTGCGGGGAGTGAAATTGCATGGATGGAATTCCTTTCAGGATTGTGCATGCCCTGACCTGGATGTGATTTACACCAGGACAGGCAGGGCCTGTGATGGAAAGTAGTGCCAGTTAAGGCTTTTAAGTGGCCACTTAGTGGCAATGTAAGAGCCTTTTCCCACCCAATCTCAATTATAGGGCTTGCAACCACCCAATAGATTGTTGGGTGTGGGGTCGGGGAGGAACCCGAAGTGAACTTAAGGTTAATCTTGAGTGGGAAGGTGGGGATGGGGGGGGTGGGCGCATTGATCGGTGCATCCATCAGAATGCCCTTCTGACTCTGGGCAACCCCTCATTAGCGCCCGGTAACAACCAGAGCTCCTCCCACATCCCCCACTGACCACCCTATCCCATTAAATTACAAACGCCCCCCTGGTGACCCCTCAGGCCTTCGCTACACACCTCCCCCCCAACCCCTGCCACTTACCTTTCCTCCAGTTCTCAGCACTTAATTCCAGAGAATGGCCTCTTCTGGCTACTGCAGCAGTATCCCTCGAATGACCGACGAGCCGCTGGCCAGTTTGATTGGTCGGCAGCTCTCTAAGGCAGGTCTTCCACGCTGTCATGGGCAGAAGTCCTGCCTTGTGCCAATTAATGCTTATTGGAGCGTGAAATGGCTTCAAGTCTACATGAGTTAACAGACACTCTTCAGATGGCAAATGCTGAGCCCTTGCTATGCTGAACATTCAGGCCATGGATGTTGTGGGCAATGCATTTCTGTGCATTGCATCTCATTGTCTTCAAAACATGCCAAGATTTTCATGTGCAAGGAATTATTGTGACTTTTATGTAGACAAATGCAGCAGCTGTTGCATTTTAAAAACTTATTTGTTCTTGAAAATAGGCGCCACTGCCCATCCCTAATTACCTTTGGAAGGTGGTGGTGAGCCACCTTCTTGAATCTTTGCTGCCGTCTATCTGGTGTAGGTACATCTACAGTGCTGTTGGGAGATGGGTTTCAGGATTTTGACCCTACAAATAGTGAAACGGGTGTAATATAGTTCTAAGTCAGTGTTTTGAGTGACTTGGAGGGGAACTTGTACATGGTGATGTTTAGAGTACCCGCTGCCTTTGTCCTTCTCGGCAGTAGAGGTTGCAGGTTTGGAAGGTGCCGTCGCAGTAGCCTTGTCAAGTCTCTGCAGTGCAGCTTATAGATCATACATACTGCCAACATTGTGCACCAGTGGTGAAAACTATAAGACCATCGGAAACAAGAACATGAGGAGGCCATTCAGCCCTTTAATAAGATCATGGCTGATCTAACATTCAGAGTCCATTTTCCTACCTTGGACGGGATTCTCCGCCAACAGGCGGGACGGGCGGTACCGGCGGCGAGGAGAGGCATGAACCACTCCAGCATCAGGCCGCCTGTAAGGTGTGGAAAGCCTGCACCTTCAGGGGCTAGGCCGGCGGCGGCGGGGTTGGCGCTGCGCCAACCGGCGCCAAAGGGCCCCCACCTGCCAGCGCGAGTTGGCGCATGCGGGGGAGCGCCAGCATGTGCTGGCGCCATCCCAGCGCATGTGCAGTGGGGTTCTTTGCTGCGCCGGCCATGGCGGACCGTTACACTGGCCGGCGCGGAGGGAAAGAGTGACCCCCGTGGCACAGGCCTGCCCACGGATCGGTGGGCCCTGATTGCGGGCTAGGCCACCGAGGGTGCTCAGATCCCCCATGCCCCCCCCCCCCCCCCGAGGACTCCGCAGGCTGCCCGCGGATCCGGGTCCAGCCGATAAGACCTGGTCTAATTTACGCCGATGGGACCGGCCAAAAGGCGGACGGCCACTCGGCCCATCGCGGGCTGGAGAATCGCCGGGGGGCGGCCTCTGCCAACGGCTCCCGACTGGTGTGGCACGAATCCAGCCCCCACCGAAAAACCGGTGCAGGAGAATCCGGCAGCCAGGCATCGGGGCAGCGGGGTGGGATTCACGCGGCCCCCCGGCGATTCTCCGGCCCGGTGGGGGGTCAGAAAATCTGCCCCTTATCTCCGCAACCCTTAATTCTCCGACTGATTAAAAAACCTATCGATTTCAGCCTTGAAAATGTTCAAGAATTCGGCCTCCACAGCTTCTGGAGGTAAAGAATTCCAAAGAGTCACCATTCTTGAGAGAAGAAATTCTTCCTCAAATCTGTATCCCTTATCCTGAAGCAATGCCCTCTGGTACCACACTCTCATATGAGTGGAAACATTCTTCCAACATTTACCCTGTCTAACCCTCTAAGAATCCTGGGCAATTCTCTCAGCTTGGGGCCGGCCTGGAGAATCCCAGCGACCAGCGGAATTGCGCCACGCCACCACGACGCTGGCTCGCGATTCTCTGCAGAGCCATTGGCGCCGGCGTGGTGACACAGCGCCGGTCGCGGCGCCTCTACCCGGCCCACCGATTTTAGGCCCAGGATGGGCTGAGTGGTCGTCGTGAAAACGCCGAGTCCCATCGGCGCCGTGCACACCTGCTCTCAGCCCATGGGAACTCGGCGTGTAAGGGTTGGGGGGCGGCCTGTCCGGGGGGGGGTGGGGTCAGCCTGTCAGGGGGGGTCCGACCCCGGGGGGGCCTCCGATGTGGCCTGACCCGCAATCGGGGCCCACCGATCGGCGGGCCGGCCTCTGGCTGGGGGCCTCCTTTCCTATGCGCCGGCCCCTGTAGTCCTGCGGCATGTTGCATCGGGGCCGGCGCATTGAAGGAAGCCACTGCGCATGCGCGGATCCCACGGCGCCCAGTTCGCGCCGGGATCAGCAGCTGGAGCGGCGTGAACCGCTTGTAGGGGCCAGAATTAGTCGTCGGGCCGGCCTGTTCACGCCGTCGTAAAATGTAACGGCGTTTACAACCGCATGGACACTCATGGATTAGAGAATCCCGCCCCCTATGCGTTTCAATCATATCACCTCTCATTTTTCAGAACTCCAAGGAATACATATCCAACCTGTTTAATGTTTGTTCATATGCCGCTCCCTCAATACTGAGTAAACCTCCTCTGCAATCTTCAGTGATAATATATCTTTCCTCAAAAAGCAGACCAAAACTGTACACATTATTCTAAATGTGACCTAACCGGTACCTTGTACAGTTGCAGCAATGCCTCGTTACTTTTATACTAAAACCCCCTTGAAATAAAACCCGGCATGCCATCTGTCTTCCGGATTACCCTCTGCACATGTATGGCTTTCTGGGTTTCATGACCAAGGACCCTTTAGACCCTTTGTTCTACAGATTTCTGCAGTCTCTCTCCATTTAAATAATAATCTGCCTTCTCCTTCTCTCTTCCAAAATGAACAATCTCACATTTTTTCACGTGCCAATTTTGTGTCCACTCACTTACCCTGTCAGTATCTCTCTGTAAATGATTTCTGTCCTCCTTGCAACCTGCCTTCCCTCCCACCTTTCTGTCATCTGCAGATTTGGCCAGAGTACACTCTGTTCCGTCCTCCAAATTATTAATACATATTGTATAGAGCTACAGTCCCAGTTTTGTAATCCACTGGTTACTGCCCTCCAAAGTGAGAAAGATGCTCTTATCGCTACTCGCTGCTTCCCGTTGGTTATCCAATTCTCTATCCATGCCAGAATATTACCGTGGGCTGCATGGTAGCATAGTGGTTAGCACATGTGCTTCACAGCTCCAGGGTCCCACGTTCGATTCCCGGCTTGGGTCACTGTCTGTGCGGAGTCTGCACGTTCTCCCCGTGTCTGCGTGGGATTCCTCCAGGTGCTCCGGTTTCCTCCCACAGTCCAAAGATGTGCAGGTTAGGTGGATTGGCCATGATAAATTGCCCTTAGTGTCCATAAAGGGTAGATAGAGTTATCGGGTTACGGGGATAGGGTGGAGCAGTGGGCTTAGGTAGGGTGCCCTTTCCAAGGGCTGGTGCAGACTCGATGGGCCAAATGGCCTCCTTCTGCTCTGTAAATTCCATGATTTGATGATTCTTCCTGACAACTTCCAGCAGGGCAGCCACTGAGCTATGTGGTACTTCATCATCAACTTGGGGCCTATTTGACATTCCCCTCAATTAACACCCCCCTCCACTCTCCCACCTCTCACCACCCCCGCGCTCCCCCCCCCCCCACCCCTGTCACAGAACATCATGGACGGGTGGTATAATGGGCTACTAGCCCATTAATCACATTCAAATGAATGCTTATCAGTAGTTTGCATGTTCCCGCTGGGGCGGGGTGGAAAGTACATTCTGGCCTATAGGTTGGGACTGGAGATTTGTGACAGCCGGCACGATCCTGATTTTGGGCAGATGCACTAATCTGGGCCTGATCATCAATCCCAAATTTAGCAGGAGGGGACCTGGAGAACCCCGGCCTATATTTTACAGTCCTCAGCAAGAGTCCAGGTTGCTTTGCTGACTTCTTGCCAAATGCTATAACCTACATATCACCAACTGAGCCAGGCCAATTAGGTTCCTCAAGAGTGTCATGGAGTATGTGCCTCCCCTCTAAGGAGAGGAGCCCCTTTATCAGCAGGAAAGAAAACTAGACTATAAAAAACTGGCCCCGTGTGAGCCAGGCATGGGTAGTCCCTTCTGGGACTTGTGTACTTCCATACCTCTGTAAATAAGCCTTTCGTTCCAACACTTCCCGTGTGGTTGCTTCCATGAACTCAACACGGAGTGATATTTTTCAAAGTCTGGAAAGAATTATGGAATGTGAGAGAGCTGCATGAGCCTTTTGGTGCATGTGGAGATTGATAATATGGGGAAGTAGAGAACTGAAGCCCGTCAAAAGGAATTTAAGAGATCAGGAAGCAATTTTAGGGAGAGTATTCAAGAGTGGTGATCTCCGGATTAATTTCTCACCATATGCAAGGATATGAGTATTACTGGATTAATTGTGGCTAAAGTCTGGAAAAGAGTTTCAGTTTCATTTGGCATTGGCACCATTTCTCTGAGAGAGAGCAGAGCAAGGTTGGGTGTGCAGACCGGAAGAGAGCTAACGAACTGATAACATTGATAACAGTGAAAGGGAATTGTAATTTAAACTAGTGTCATACAATTCATATTTTAAAGTATGGACATTATTCAATGTGGATGTAGAACATAGAGGTAATTCAAAACATTAGTTTGAAAAAGGTCACTCTGTCCACAAAATGGTCTTTAATTATAATGTGACATTGCTGTGTGGATTCCATAACCCAGTCAAGGACAAAAGATGCATTACAACCGAAAAGGTATAACATTCTGCTTTGAGCACATTTTGATGACTAACATTGTTTGCCATGTGTCTGGAATAAAAGCAAAAAGGGAAGGTATTCCAAGAATGTGTGCAGAATTCTTGGCTGCAGCAGTATGTATGAATGTCCACAAAGAGCACAGTAAGAAGTCTTACAACACCAGGTTAAAGTCCAACAGGTTTGTTTCAAACACGAGCTTTCGGAGCACGGCTCCTTCTTCAGGTGAATGGAAAGGCTTGTTCCAGAAATGTTTATATAGACACAGTCAGAGATGCCCCGGAATGCGAGCACCTGCAGGCAATCAAATCATCAAAGATGCAGAAAGAGAGGTAACTCCAGGTTAAAGAGGTGTGAATTGTCCCAAGCCAGTTCAGTCGGTAGGCCTCTGCAAGTCCAGGCTTGTTGGTGGGGGCCGAATGTAATGCGACATGAATCTCAGATCCCGGTTGAGTCCGCATTCATGCGTGCGGAACTTAGCTATAAGTTTTTGCTCAGCAATTTTGCGTTGTCGCGTCTCCTGAAGGCCTCCTTGTAGAATGCTGACCCGGAGATCAGAGGCTGAATGTCCTTGACTGCTGAAGTGTTCCCCAACTGGAAGGGAACAGTCCTGCCTGTTGATAGTCGCACGATGCCCGTTTATTCGTTGTCGCAGTGTCTGCATGGTCTCGCCAATGTACCACGCTTCGGGACATCCTTTCCTGCAGCGTATGAGGTAGACTACATTGGTCGAGTCGCACGAGTATGCGCCACGTACCTGGTGGGTGGTGTTTCCACGTGTAATGGTGGTGTCCATGTCGATGATCTGGCATGTCTTGCAGAGATTACCCTGGCAGGGTTTTGTGGTGTTGTGGTTGCTGTTCTGAAGGCTGGGTAATTTGCTGCAAACAATGGTTTGTTTGAGGTTGCGCGGTTGTTTGAAGGCCAGTAGTGGGGGTGTGGGGATGACCTTGGCAAGATGTCCATCCTCGCTGATGATGTGTTGGAGGCTGCGAAGAAGATGTCGTAGTTTCTCCGCCCCAGGAAAGTACTGGACGACGAAGGGTACTCTGTCAGTGGTGTCCCGTGTTTGTCTTCTGAGGAGGTCGGTGCGGTTTTTTGCTGTGGCGCGGTGGAACTGTCGATCAATGAGTCGAGCGCCATATCCCGTTCGTACGAGGGCATCTTCCAGCATCTGTAGGTGTCTGTTGCGCTCCTCTTTGTCTGAGCAGATCCTGTGTATACGGAGGGCTTGTCCATAGGGGATGGCTTCTTTAATGTGTTTCGGGTGAAAGCTGGAGAAGTGGAGCATCGTGAGATTATCTGTGGGCTTGCGGTAAAGCGAGGTGCTGAGGTGACCGTCCTTGATGGAGACGAGTGTGTCTAAGAATGGAACTGAATTTGGAGAATAGTCCATGGTGAGTTTGATGGTGGGATGGAACTTATTGATGTCATCGTGTAGTCGTTTCAGTGATGTCTCGCCGTGGGTCCAAAGGAAAAAAATGTCATCGATGTATCTGGTGTATAGCATCGGTTGAAAGTCCTGTGTGGTGAGGAAGTCCTGTTCAAACTTGTGCATGAAGATGTTGGCATATTGAGGTGCAAATCTGGTCCCCATGGCTGTTCCATGCGTCTGGATGAAGAATTTGTTGTCGAAGGTGAAGACGTTGTGGTCTAGAATGAAACGGATGAGTTGCAGAATTGCGTCTGGAGATTGGCAGTTGTCGGTGTTGAGGACTGAGGCTGTTGCAGCAATGCCGTCGTCATGGGGGATGCTGGTGTAGAGTGCCGAGACATCCATTGTGACGAGGAATGTTCCTGGTTCAACTGGTCCATGGGTGCTGAGTTTCTGTAGGAAGTCCGTCGTGTCGCGACAGAAGCTGGGTGTACCTTGTACGATGGGTTTCAAGATGCCCTCGATGTGGCCAGAGAGGTTCTCACACAGGGTCCCATTGCCTGAAACGATAGGACGACCTGGTGCGTTGGCCTTGTGTATTTTCGGGAGGCAGTAGAGATCTCCAATGCGGGGATTACGTGGGATGAGAGCACGTAGGGTGTTCTGAAGGTCTGGATCTAAGGTCTTGATCAGTCTGCTGAGTTGGCGGATATGTTCCTTGGTTGGATCTGCGGGTAACTGCCTGTAGTGTTCCTGGTTGTCGAGTTGTCGGTATACTTCTTTGCAGTAGTCTGTTCTGTTCAGTATGACGGTGGCCCCTCCTTTGTCTGCTGGTTTGATGACGATGTTGCGGTTGGTCTTGAGAGTGCGGATGGCGTTGCGTTGTGCTTGGGTGACGTTAGAGGTTGCCTTGTGATTGCGAGTGATGAATCTGGCATTGACACGACTTCTGACGGCTTGAGCATACATGTCGAGTCTAGGGCAGCGGCCTTCCGGAGGGGTCCAATTTGACTCTTTCCTTTTCGGTTGCTGCACTGCAGATCTCGCGGTCTGCTGTTCCGGTTCATTGGTCGTGTCCCTGGGTTCGCTGTCGGCCTCTTGGGGTCTGTGGAAGAATTCCCGGAGCCTCATTCGCCTGATGAATTCCTCCGTATCTGCCGTGAGACTGATGGGGTCCATTTTGGTGGTGGTGCAGAAATTGAGCCCTCTGCTGAGGACTTCGATTTCGTCTGGTTGAAGGGTGTAGTCTGACAAGTTGACAATGGATTTCCCTGTATTGTTTTCGACTGTTGTACCGGGAGAAGCTTGATTGCTGCTGGTGGTGATGCCAAGTTTCTCAAGCTTCCTGTTCTTGGTGTGCATGTAGGTGGCATAGTATTGCTGTCTCATCTGTTTGGCGGTGTTCCGCAGCTGGTCTGCTGTGTCCTGAGCGCAAGTTGAGAATATGGCCTCTCTCTTGGTTTCCAGGTTGCGTCGACTGCTGTAGAGTTGGTGTACGAGGTGTTTGAGGAGTGTGACAGAGGTGCGATGGCAGAGTCTTTCAGCGTAGTCTGTGTTGTAAGTCGACTTGAGTGGGTTTTTGATCTGTAGTCCTTTCGGGATCTTGTCTGCTTTTTTGCATCTTTGTAGAAACTGAATGTCAGTGTCTATATGCGCGATCTTCCTGGAGATCCTCTCCACTTTGAGCCGGCAGTTTGCGGTGTCAATGGTAGCCATGATGTGGAGATGCCGGCGTTGGACTGGGGTGAGCACAGTAAGAAGTCTTACAACACCAGGTTAAAGTCCAACAGGTTTGTTTCAAACACGAGCTTTCGGAGCACGGCTCCTTCTTCAGGTGAATGGAAAGGCTTGTTCCAGAAATGTTTATATAGACACAGTCAGAGATGCCCCGGAATGCGAGCACCTGCAGGCAATCAAATCATCAAAGATGCAGAGAGAGAGGTAACTCCAGGTTAAAGAGGTGTGAATTGTCCCAAGCCAGTTCAGTCGGTAGGCCTCTGCAAGTCGAGGCTTGTTGGTGGGGGCCGAATGTAATGCGACATGAATCCCAGATCCCGGTTGAGTCCGCATTCATGCGTGCGGAACTTAGCTATAAGTTTTTGCTCAGCAATTTTGCGTTGTCGCGTCTCCTGAAGGCCTCCTTGTAGAATGCTGACCCGGAGATCAGAGGCTGAATGTCCTTGACTGCTGAAGTGTTCCCCAACTGGAAGGGAACAGTCCTGCCTGTTGATAGTCGCACGATGCCCGTTTATTCGTTGTCGCAGTGTCTGCATGGTCTCGCCAATGTACCACGCTTCGGGACATCCTTTCCTGCAGCGTATGAGGTAGACTACATTGGTCGAGTCGCACGAGTATGCGCCGCGTACCCGGTGGGTGGTGTTTCCACGTGTAATGGTGGTGTCCATGTCGATGATCTGGCATGTCTTGCAGAGATTACCCTGGCAGGGTTTTGTGGTGTTGTGGTTGCTGTTCTGAAGGCTGGGTAATTTGCTGCAAACAATGGTTTGTTTGAGGTTGCGCGGTTGTTTGAAGGCCAGTAGTGGGGGTGTGGGGATGACCTTGGCAAGATGTCCATCCTCGCTGATGATGTGTTGGAGGCTGCGAAGAAGATGTCGTAGTTTCTCCGCCCCAGGAAAGTACTGGACGACGAAGGGTACTCTGTCAGTGGTGTCCCGTGTTTGTCTTCTGAGGAGGTCGGTGCGGTTTTTTGCTGTGGCGCGGTGGAACTGTCGATCAATGAGTCGAGCGTCATATCCCGTTCGTACGAGGGCATCTTTCAGCATCTGTAGGTGTCTGTTGCGCTCCTCCTTGTCTGAGCAGATCCTGTGTATACGGAGGGCTTGTCCATAGGGGATGGCTTCTTTAATGTGTTTCGGGTGAAAGCTGGAGAAGTGGAGCATCGTGAGATTATCTGTGGGCTTGCGGTAAAGCGAGGTGCTGAGGTGACCGTCCTTGATGGAGACGAGTGTGTCCAAGAATGGAACTGAATTTGGAGAATAGTCCATGGTGAGTTTGATGGTGGGATGGAACTTATTGATGTCATCGTGTAGTCGTTTCAGTGATGTCTCGCCGTGGGTCCAAAGGAAAAAAATGTCATCGATGTATCTGGTGTATAGCATCGGTTGAAAGTCCTGTGTGGTGAGGAAGTCCTGTTCAAACTTGTGCATGAAGATGTTGGCATATTGAGGTGCAAATTTGGTCCCCATGGCTGTTCCGTGCGTCTGGATGAAGAATTTGTTGTCGAAGGTGAAGACGTTGTGGTCTAGAATGAAACGGATGAGTTGCAGAATTGCGTCTGGAGATTGGCAGTTGTCGGTGTTGAGGACTGAGGCTGTTGCAGCAATGCCGTCGTCATGGGGGATGCTGGTGTAGAGTGCCGAGACATCCATTGTGACGAGGAATGTTCCTGGTTCAACTGGTCCATGGGTGCTGAGTTTCTGTAGGAAGTCCGTCGTGTCGCGACAGAAGCTGGGTGTACCTTGTACGATGGGTTTCAAGATGCCCTCGATGTGGCCAGAGAGGTTCTCACACAGGGTCCCATTGCCTGAAACAATAGAGGGCTCAATTTCTGCACCACCACCAAAATGGACCCCATCAGTCTCGCGGCAGATACGGAGGAATTCATCAGGCGAATGAGGCTCCGGGAATTCTTCCACAGACCCCAAGAGGCCGACAGCGAACCCAGGGACACGACCAATGAACCGGAACAGCAGACCGCGAGATCTGCAGTGCAGCAACCGAAAAGGAAAGAGTCAAATTGGACCCCTCCGGAAGGCCGCTGCCCTAGACTCGACATGTATGCTCAAGCCGTCAGAAGTCGTGTCAAATCCAGATTCATCACTCGCAATCACAAGGCAGCCTCAAACGTCACCCAAGCACAACGCAACGCCATCCCCTCTCCAGTTGTGAGGGAGTATTTCCCCTCTCCAGTTGTGAGGCAGTATTTCCCCTCTCCAGTTGTGAAGGTCTATTTCCTCTGTCCAGTAGTGAATGGATCAGTTCCCTGTCGAGATTTCAGTGTGCCTTTCCCCTCTCCAGTTGTGAGGCAGTATTTCGCCTCTCCAGTTGTGGATAGGTCAGTTCCCTCTTCCTGATTTGAGTGTTTCTGCCCCCTGCTCTATTATGAATGGGTCGTGTCTGTGTCAGATTTGTTTGTGGCAAACACCTGTCCGCTTGTTTAAGGTCAGTTCCCTGCTCGGATTTGTGTGTGACTTTCCCCTGTCCAGTTGTCAATGAGTCAGTTCTCGCCTCCATATTTTAGTCTCCCATTCCCCTGTCCACATATGAATGGACAGTTCCCCATCCATTTCCCAGTGACGGACAGGGGGAAATATCCAAGTCTGTAGTGTGAATTGAGAGCGCCTATTACCTGTCCACTTGTGGTAAGGTCAGTTCCTTACACAGATTGCTGTGTGACTTTCCACTGTCCAGTTTGTATGGGCAGTTCCCTGTCCAGATTGGAGTGTGCCTTCACACGGCCTGTTGTGAATGTGTCCGTTCCCATCCAAATTTGAGTATGTCTTTCCCCTGTCCATTTGTGGATGGATCAGTGCGCTAAACAGCTTCGACTGTGGTTTACTTTGTCCAGAAAGTGAATGGTCAATTCCTTCTCCAGATTTGAGTGTTTCCCCCTGTCCAGTTGTGAGTGTGCTTATCGCCTGTCCACTTGTGGTCAGGTCAGTTCCCTGCCTGATTGGTGTGTGACTTTCCCCTGTCCAGTTTTGTATGGTCGGTTCGCTGTCCAGATTTGAGTGTACCTTCACATATACAGATGTGAGTGGTTCGGTCCCTGTTTAGGATTGAGTGTGCCTTCACATATACAGATGTGAATGGTTCGGTCCCTGTTTAGGTTTGAGTGTGCCTTCACATATACAGATGTGAATGGTTCGGTCCCTGTTTAGGATTGAGTGTGCCTTCACATATACAGATGTGAATGGTTCGGTCCCTGTTTAGGTTTGAGTGTGCCTTCACATATACAGATGTGAATGGTTCGGTCCCTGTTTAGGTTTGCGTGTGCCTTCACATATACAGATGTGAATGGTTCGGTCCCTGTTTAGGTTTGAGTGTGCCTTCACATATACAGATGTGAATGGTTCGGTCCCTGTTTAGGTTTTGCGTGTGCCTTCACATATACAGATGTGAATGGTTCGGTCCCTGTTTAGGTTTGAGTGTGCCTTGCCCCTGAGCAGTTGTGAATGGGTCTGCTCCCAGTCGAGATGTGAATACCTTCCACCTGCCAACTGGTGGATGTGTCAGTTGCCCAAACATATTTTATTGTGTCTTTGATGTCTTCAGCTCAGAATGGTCAATTCTCTTTCCATATGTATGTGTTATGTTCCAGTGTCCAGTTAGGAATGGTCAGTTCCCTGTCCAGTTTGAGGGAGTCTTTGCCCCATCCCGTTGTATATGGTCAGTTCACTCTCCAGATATTAGTGTGTTTTTCTCCTATTCAGTTGTGAATGGGTGAGTTCCCTTTCGAGATTTGAGTGTGGCTTTCCACTGTTCTGTTTTGAAAGTTTACTTCACTGTCTGGTTTGAGTGTGTTTGTACCCTGTCCAGTTCTGGATGTGTCAGTTCCACTCCAGGTTTGAGTGTGTTCTTCCCCCTCTCCAGATATGAATGCTCTGTACCCTTCCCAGTTTGAGAGTGTATTTTTCCAAATCAGTTGTAAATTGATCTCCAAATTAGATCTCCAAATAACTATGGAGCGTGAATTGGCCATTCAATCAAAAGGAAAATACAATCAAGGCTATTTAAGGTACTGACACATTCATATCAGGACAGTGGAAATGCACACTCCAATCTGGAGAAGGAGCTAACTCATTCACTTACTGGACAGGGGAAAAAACATTCAGATCTTGAGAGGGAACAGACCCAATTAAATCTGGACAAGGGAAAGGCACATTCGGCTCTGGGTCCCTCTCCAGTTCTGAGTGTGTCTTTCACTGTCCAGATGTAAATAGGTCAGACCCCTCTCCAGATCTGAAGTGAATGAGTTAGTTAATTCTCAAAGTTGGAGTTGTTCCTTTCCACTGTCCAGATTTGAATGTGTCAGTTCCCTCAAGATCTGAATGTTTTTTCCCCTGTCCAGTAAGTGAATGAGTTAGATCCTTCTCCAGATTGGAGTGTGCATTTCCACTGTCCTGATATGAATGTGTCAGTACCTTAAATAGCCTTGATTGTATTTTCCTTTTGATTGAATGGCCAATTCACGCTCCATAATTCATATTTCCCCCTGTCCAGTTGTGAATGGATCAGTTCCCTGTCGAGATTTCAGTTTGTCTTTCCCCTCTCCAGTTGTGAGGGAGTATTTCCCCTCTCCAGTTGTGAGGCAGTATTTCCCCTCTCCAGTTGTGAGGGAGTATTTCCCCTCTCCAGTTGTGAGGGAGTATTTCCCCTGTCCAGTTGTGAGGGAGTATGTCCCCTCTCCAGTTGTGAGGCAGTATTTCCCCTCTCCAGTTGTGAGGAGTATTTCCCCTCTCCAGTTGTGAGGGAGTATTTCCCCTCTCCAGTTGTGAGGGAGTATTTCCCCTCTCCAGTTGTGAGGGAGTATTTCCCCTCTCCAGTTGTGAGGCAGTATTTCCCCTCTCCAGTTGTGAGGCAGTATTTCCCCTCTCCAGTTGTGAGGGAGTATTTCCCCTCTCCAGTTGTGAGGGAGTATTTCCCCTGTCCAGTTGTGAGGGAATATTTCCCCTCTCCAGTTGTGAGGGAGTATTTCCCCTCTCCAGTTGTGAGGGAATATTTCCCCTCTCCAGTTGTGAGGGAGTATTTCCCCTCTCCAGTTGTGAGGGAGTATTTCCCCTCTCCAGTTGTGAGGGAGTATTTCCCCTCTCCAGTTGTGAGGGAGTATTTCCCCTCTCCAGTTGTGAGGGAGTATTTCCCCTCTCCAGTTGTGAGGCAGTATTTCCCCTCTCCAGTTGTGAGGGAGTATTTCCCCTCTCCAGTTGTGAGGGAGTATTTCCCATCTCCAGTTGTGAGGGAGTATTTCCCCTCTCCAGTTGTGAGGCAGTATTTCCCCTCTCCAGTTGTGAGGCAGTATTTCCCCTCTCCAGTTGTGAGGGGGTATTTCCCCTCTCCAGTTGTGAGGGAGTATTTCCCCTGTCCAGTTGTGAGGGAGTATGTCCCCTCTCCAGTTGTGAGGGAGTATTTCTCCTCTCCAGTTGTGAGGGAGTAATTCCCCTCTCCAGTTGTGAGGGAGTATGTCCCCTCTCCAGTTGTGAGGCAGTATTTCCCCTCTCCAGTTGTGAGGGAGTATTTCCCATGACCAGTTGTGAGGGAGTATTTCCCCTCTCCAGTTGTGAGGCAGTATTTCCCCTCTCCAGTTGTGAGGGAGTATTTCCCCTCTCCAGTTGTGAGGCAGTATTTCCCCTCTCCAGTTGTGAGGCAGTATTTCCCCTCTCCAGTTGTGAGGGAGTGTTTCCCCTCTCCAGTTGTGAGGGAGTATTTCCCCTCTCCAGTTGTGAGGGAGTATTTCCCCTCTCCAGTTTTGAGTACGTCAGTTTTCTCTCCCGATTTGAGTGTTCAGATATCTGCTGTCCAGATATGAATGGTCAGTTCCCTGTTCAGTTCAAGAGAGTACTTCCTCTGTGCAGTAGTGAATGGGTCAGTTCCCTCTCCAGGGTTGAGTTTGTCTTTTCCCCGTCGTTGTCAATGGGTCAGTTCCAAGTCAAGATGTGAATGCCTTTCACCTCTCCAGTGGTGGATGGTTCAGTCCCCCAAACATATTTTATTGTGTCTTTGCTTTCTTAAGCACTGAATGGTCAATTCTCTTTCCAGATATGTGTTCCGTTCCACTGCCCAGTTATGAATGATCACTCTGTCCAGTTTGAGGGAGTCTTTCCCCCAACCAGTTGTAAATGGTCAGTTCCCTGTCCAGATTTGAATATGTCTATCCTCTGTCCAGTAAGTGAAAAGGTTATTTCCTCCTCAAGACTGGAGTGTGCCTTTCAACTGTCCAGTTGTGAACGTGTCAGTTCCCTGTCCACATTTGAGTGTGTCTTTCCCCTGTCCAGTTGTGAATGGGTCAGTTCCCTTTCCAGATTTGATTGTGTCATTTCCATGTCCAGCTGTGAAAGGGTCAGTTCCCCTTCTAGATTTCAGTCTGTCTTTACCATGTCCAGTTTTGAATGGGCCAGTTCCCTCTCCAGATTTGTGTGTGTTTTTTCCCTCTCATTGTGAATGGATCAGTTCCCTCTCCAGATTTGTGTGTGTCTTTTCCCTGTCGTTATGAATGGATCAGTTCCCTCTCCAGATTTGAGTGTGTCTTTCCCCTGTCCAGTAAGTGAATAAGTGATTGGTAATTATCTTTTTGCTGTCCAGTTGTGAATGGGTCAGTTCCCTGTCCAGGTTTAAGTGTGTCTTTATCATGTCCAGTTGTGAATGGGTCAGTTCCCTGTCCAGATTTGTGTGTGTCTTTTCAGTGTCCTGTTGTGAATGGATCAGTTCCCTTTCCAGATTTGAGAGTGCCTTTTACCTGTCCAGTAGTGAATGGGTCAGCACCCTCTCCAGGTTTGAGAGTGCCTTTTCCATGTCTAGTTTTGAATGAGTCAGTTCCCTCGCCAGATTTGAATGTGTCTTTTCCCTGTCCAGTAAGTGAATGAATTACTTCCTCCTCCAGATTGGAGTGTGCCTTTCCACTGTCCAGTTGTGAATATTTCAGATCCCCATCCAGATTTGAGTGTGTCATTCCCCTGTCCAGTTGTGGCTGGATCAGTACCAAAACAGCTTTGGTTGTGTTTTTCTTGTCTCCAGAAAGCAAATGGTCAATTCACACTCCAGATTTGAGTGTTTTCCTCTGTCCAGTTGTGAATGGGTCAGTTCCCTGTCGAGATATCAGTGTGTCTTTCCCCTCTCCAGTTGTGAGGGGGTATTTCCCCTCTCCAGTTGTGAGGCAGTATTTCCCCTCTCCAGTTGTGAGGCAGTATTTCCCCTCTCCAGTCGTGAGGGAGTATTTCCCTTCTCCAGTTGTGAGGGAGTATTTCCCCTCTCCAGTTTTGAGTACGTCAGTTTTCTCTCCCGATTTGAGTGTTCAGATATCTGCTGTCCAGATATGAATGGTCAGTTCCCTGTTCAGTTCAAGAGAGTATTTCCTCTGTGCAGTAGTGAATGGGTCAGTTCCCTCTCCAGGGTTGAGTTTGTCTTTTCCCCGTCGTTGTCAATGGGTCAGTTCCAAGTCAAGATGTGAATGCCTTTCACCTCTCCAGTGGTGGATGGTTCAGTCCCCCAAACATATTTTATTGTGTCTTTGCCTTCTTCAGCACTGAATGGTCAATTCTCTTTCCAGATATGTGTTCCGTTCCACTGCCCAGTTATGTCTGATCACTCTGTCCAGTTTGAGGGAGTCTTTCCCCCAACCAGTTGTAAATGGTCAGTTCCCTGTCCAGATTTGAATATGTCTATCCTCTGTCCAGTAAGTGAAAAGGTTATTTCCTCCTCAAGACTGGAGTGTGCCTTTCAACTGTCTAGTTGTGAATGTGTCAGTACCCATCAACATTTGAGTGTGTCTTTCCCCTGTCCAGTTGTGAATGGGTCAGTTCCCTTTCCAGATTTGATTGTGTCATTTCCATGTCCAGTTGTGAAAGGGTCAGTTCCCCTTCTAGATTTCAGTCTGTCTTTACCATGTCCAGTTTTGAATGGGCCAGTTCCCTCTCCAGATTTGTGTGTGTTTTTTCCCTCTCATTGTGAATGGATCAGTTCCCTCTCCAGATTTGTGTGTGTCTTTTCCCTGTCGTTATGAATGGATCAGTTCCCTCTCCAGATTTGAGTGTGTCTTTCCCCTGTCCAGTAAGTGAATAAGTGATTGGTAATTATCTTTTTGCTGTCCAGTTGTGAATGGGTCAGTTCCCTGTCCAGGTTTAAGTGTGTCTTTATCATGTCCAGTTGTGAATGGGTCAGTTCCCTGTCCAGATTTGTGTGTGTCTTTTCAGTGTCCTGTTGTGAATGGATCAGTTCCCTTTCCAGATTTGAGAGTGCCTTTTACTTGTCCAGTAGTGAATGGGTCAGCACCCTCTCCAGGTTTGAGAGTGCCTTTTCCATGTCTAGTTTTGAATGAGTCAGTTCCCTCGCCAGATTTGAATGTGTCTTTTCCCTGTCCAGTAAGTGAATGAATTACTTCCTCCTCCAGATTGGAGTGTGCCTTTCCACTGTCCAGTTGTGAATATTTCAGATCCCCATCCAGATTTGAGTGTGTCATTCCCCTGTCCAGTTGTGGCTGGATCAGTACCAAAACAGCTTTGGTTGTGTTTTTCTTGTCTCCAGAAAGCAAATGGTCAATTCACACTCCAGATTTGAGTGTTTTCCTCTGTCCAGTTGTGAATGGGTCAGTTCCCTGTCGAGATATCAGTGTGTCTTTCCCCTCTCCAGTTGTGAGGGGGTATTTCCCCTCTCCAGTTGTGAGGGAGTATTTCCCCTGTCCAGTTGTGATCGGGTCAGTTCCCTGTCGAGATATCAGTGTGTCTTTCCCCTCTCCTGTTGTGAGGGAGTATTTCCCCTCTCCATTAGTGAATGGGTTAGTTCACTCTTCCAGATTTGAGTGTCTCTCTCCCCTGCTCAATTATGAATGGGTTCTGTCTGTATCCAGATTTGAGTGTCTCTGTCCCCTGCTCAATTATGAATGGGTTCTGTCTGTATCCAGATTTGAGTGTACCTTGCGCCTGTTCACTTGTGGAAAGGTCAATTTGCTGCCCAGATTGGTGTGTGACTTTCCCCTGTCCAGATTTGAATGTGTCTTTCACCTGCCCAGAAAGTGAATGAGTTACTTCCTTCTCCAGATTAGAGTGTGCCTTGCCATTGTCCAGATATGAATGGGTCAGTTCCCTATTCCAGATTTTATTGTGCCTTTCCCCTGTCCACATCTGAATGATTAGGACCCAACCCATTTTGAGGGAATCTTTTCCCTGTCCAGCTATGAGTGGGTCAGTTTCCTCTCCAGATTTGAGTGTGTCCTTCCCCTGTCCAGTAAGTGAATGAGTTCCTGCCTTCTCCAGATTGGAGTGTGCCTTTCCACTATCCAGTTGCGAATGTGTCACTTCCCCGACCAGATTTGTGTGTCTTTTGTCCCTGTACAGTTGTGAATTGGTCCCAAATTTGAGTATGTATTTTCCTGATCCAGGGTAAATGGGTCATCTATGTGTCCAGATTTGAGTGTGTCTTTCCCCTGTCCAGTTGTAAATGGGTCAATTCCCTGTCCAGAGTTGAGTGTGTCTTTCTCCTGTCCAGTTGTAAATGGGTCAATTCCCTGTCCAGAGTTGAGTGTGTCTTTCTCCTGTCCAGTTGTGGATGGGTCAGTTCCCTGTCCAGATTTGAGTGTGTTTTTCCCCTGTCCAGTTGTAAATGGGTCAATTCCCTGTCCAGAGTTGAGTGTGTCTTTCTCCTGTCCAGTTGTGGATGGGTCAGTTCCCTGTCCAGATTTGAGTGTGTCTTTCCCCTGTCCAGTTGTGAATGGATCAGTTCCCTGTCCAGATTTGAGTGTGTCTTTCCCCTGTCCAGTTGTAAATGGGTCAATTCCCTGTCCAGAGTTGAGTGTGTCTTTCCCTTGTCCACCTGTGGATGTGATCTTTGCCCGAAACAGCTTTGATTGTGTATTTCTTTTGTCCAGAAAGTGAATGGTCAATTCCCTCTCCAGATTTGAGTGTTTAGCCCTGTCAGTTCCCTGTCGAGATTTCAGTGACATTCCACTATCCTGTTGTGAAAGTATTGTTGCCTGTCTAGATCTGAGTGTGTCTTTCCCCTGTCCAGTTGTGAATGTCTCTAGATTCTGTGGGCCTTTCCACTGACCTGTTGCGGAATTGTCATTTCTCCATCCAGACGTTTGTGTGTTTTTCTCCCATTAAGTTGTGAATGAGTCTGTTCTCTCTCCAGATTTAAGTGTTTCTTTCCCCTGTCCAGTTGTGAATGGGTCAATTCCCTGTCCAGATTTAAGTGTTTCTTTCCCCTGTCCAGTTGTAAATGGGTCAATTCCCTGTCCAGAGTTGAGTGTGTCTTTCCCCTGTCCAGTTGTGAATGGGTCAGTTCCCTGTCCTGATTTGAGTGTGTCTTTCCCCTGTCCAGTTGTGAATGGGTCAGTTCCCTGTCCTGATTTGAGTATCCCTTTAACCTGCCCAATTGTAACCGATTCAGTTCCCTCTCCAGATTTGAATGCGCCTTTCACTGTCCAGTAAGCGAATGAGTTACTTCCTTCTCCAGATTGGAGTGTGCATTTTCAATGTTCAGTTGTGAATTAGTCAGTTCCATCTTCCAGATTTGAATGTGCCGTTCCCCTGTCCAGGAAATTAATGAGACAGTTACTGTTGTGGTTGGAGGATGCCTTTCCACTGTCCAGTTGTGAATGTGTCAGATCCCCGTCCAAATTGGAGTGTCATTCCCCTGTGAAGTTGTAGATGGATCAGTATCCTAAACAGCTTTAATTGTGTTTTTCCTTTTCCCAGAAAGTGAATAGTCAATTCCCTCCCCAGATTTGAGTGTGCCTTTCCTCTATCCCCTTGTGAGGGAGTATTTCTGCTCTCCAGTTGTGAATGGGTCAGTTTTGAATGTGTCTTTATCCTGTCCAGCAGTGAATGGGTCTGTTCCCAGTCCAGATGTGAGTGTGCCTTTCAAATGTCCAGTTGTGGATAGGTGAGTACCCAAACCAAATTTCATTGTGTCTTTCCCCTGTTCTACGCTGAATGGTCAATTCTCTTTCCAGGTTTGCCTGTACCTTCCCCCTATCTAGTTATGAATGGTCAGTTCCCTGTCCAGTTTGAGGGAGTCTTTCTCTAAATCAAGTAGTGAATGGATCAGCTCTCTCTCGAGATGTGAGTGTGCCTTTCCCCTGCCTAAGTTGTGAATGTGTGAGTTCCCCTCCAGATTCAAATGTGTCTTTCCTCTGTCCATTTGTGAGGGAATCTTTCCCCTATCCTGTTGTGAATGGGTCACTTCCCTCCTCCAGTTTTGAGTGTGTTTTTCCCCCCAACGATTGTGAATGGGTCAGTTACCTGTCTCGATTTGAATATTTTTTCCCCTATCCAGTTGAGGTTGGGTCAGTTTCCTTGGCAGATTTGGGTGTGACTTTCCCCTGTCCAGCAGTAAATGGGTCTGTTCCTAGTCCAGATGTTTGTGAGCCTTTCACCTGTCCAGTGGTGGATGGGTCAGTTCCCTAAACAGATTTGATTGTGTCTTTCCCCTGTTCTGTGCTGAATGGTCAATTCTCTTTCCAGGTTTGACTGTGCCTTCCCTCTATCCAGTTATGAATGGTCAGTTCCCTGTCCAGTTTGAGGGAGTCTTTCCCTCATCCAGTTGTGAGTGGGTCAGATCTCTCTCCAGATTGGAGTCTGCCTCTCCCTGTCCAGTTGTGAGTGGGTCAGATCTCTCTCCAGATTGGAGACTGCATTTCCCTGTCCAGTTGTGAGTGGGTCAGATCTCTCTCCAGATTTGAGTCTGCCTTTCCCCTGTCCAGTTGTGAGTGGGTCAGATCTCTCTCCAGATTGGAGTCTGCCTTTCCCCTGTCCAGTTGTGAGTGGGTCAGATCTCTCTCCAGATTGGAGTCTGCCTTTCCCCGCCCCAGTTGTGAGTGGGTCAGATCTCTCTCCAGATTGGAGTCTGCCTCTCCCTGTCCAGTTGTGAGTGGGTCAGATCTCTCTCCAGATTGGAGACTGCATTTCCCTGTCCAGTTGTGAGTGGGTCAGATCTCTCTCCAGATTTGAGTCTGCCTTTCCCCTGTCCAGTTGTGAGTGGGTCAGATCTCTCTCCAGATTGGAGTCTGCCTTTCCCCTGTCCAGTTGTGAGTGGGTCAGATCTCTCTCCAGATTGGAGACTGCATTTCCCTGTCCAGTTGTGAGTGGGTCAGATCTCTCTCCAGATTTGAGTCTGCCTTTCCCCTGTCCAGTTGTGAGTGGGTCAGATCTCTCTCCAGATTGGAGTCTGCCTTTCCCCTGTCCAGTTGTGAGTGGGTCAGATCTCTCTCCAGATTGGAGTCTGCCTTTCCCCGCCCCAGTTGTGAGTGGGTCAGATCTCTCTCCAGATTGGAGTCTGCCTCTCCCTGTCCAGTTGTGAGTGGGTCAGATCTCTCTCCAGATTGGAGACTGCATTTCCCTGTCCAGTTGTGAGTGGGTCAGATCTCTCTCCAGATTTGAGTCTGCCTTTCCCCTGTCCAGTTGTGAGTGGGTCAGATCTCTCTCCAGATTGGAGTCTGCCTTTCCCCTGTCCAGTTGTGAGTGGGTCAGATCTCTCTCCAGATTGGAGTCTGCCTTTCCCCGCCCCAGTTGTGAGTGGGTCAGATCTCTCTCCAGATTGGAGTCTGCCTCTCCCTGTCCAGTTGTGAGTGGGTCAGATCTCTCTCCAGATTGGAGACTGCATTTCCCTGTCCAGTTGTGAGTGGGTCAGATCTCTCTCCAGATTTGAGTCTGCCTTTCCCCTGTCCAGTTGTGAGTGGGTCAGATCTCTCTCCAGATTGGAGTCTGCCTTTCCCCGCCCCAGTTGTGAGTGGGTCAGATCTCTCTCCAGATTGGAGTCTGCCTCTCCCTGTCCAGTTGTGAGTGGGTCAGATCTCTCTCCAGATTGGAGACTGCCTTTCCCTGTCCAGTTGTGAGTGGGTCAGATCTCTCTCCAGATTTGAGTCTGCCTTTCCCCGCCCCAGTTGTGAGTGGGTCAGATCTCTCTCCAGATTGGAGACTGCCTTTCCCTGTCCAGTTGTGAGTGGGTCAGATCTCTCTCCAGATTTGAGTCTGCCTTTCCCCGCCCCAGTTGTGAGTGGGTCAGATCTCTCTCCAGATTTGAGTCTGCCTTTCCCCGCCCCAGTTGTGAGTGGGTCAGATCTCTCTCCAGATTGGAGTCTGCCTCTCCCTGTCCAGTTGTGAGTGGGTCAGATCTCTCTCCAGATTGGAGTCTGCCTTTCCCCTGTCCACGTATGAATGGTCTGTTCAGATTCCAGTTTGAGGGAGCTTTTCACCTGGCCAGTTGTGAATGTGTGAATGGGTCAGTTTTAATTGACCTGGCCAGGTCACTCAAATCTGGACATGGAACTGACACATTCAGAACTGGACAGGGATCAAACACACTCAAGTCTGGACAGGGAAAACATCTTGCCCAACTGGACAGTGAAAAGGCACACTTAATCACCTGGCCAGGTGTAATTAACATAAGAACATAAGAACTAGGAGCAGGAGTCGGCCATCTGGCCCCTCGAGCCTGCTCCGCCATTCAATTAGATCATGGCTGATCTTTTGTGGACTCAGCTCCACTTTCCGGCCCGAACACCATAACCCTTAATCCCTTTATTCTTCAAAAAACTATCTAACTTTACCTTAAAAACCAGGTGTCAATGTGTGAATGGGTCAGGTCCCACTCCAGATCTGTGTGTGTTTCCCCGTCAAGTTGAAAATGAGTCAGTCCCCTCTCCAGATTTGAATGTGTCTTTCCCTGTTCAGTACGTGATTGAGTTACTGCCTTCTCCAGATTGGAGTGTGCCTTTCCCCTCTCCTGTTGTGAATGGGTCAGTTCCCTCCTCCAGATTGAAGTATGCCTTTCCCCTCTCCTGTTGTGAATGGGTCAGTTCCCTCCTCCTGATTGGAGTGTCTTTCCCCTATCCTATTGTGAATTGGTCAGTTACCTCTCTAGATTTGAGTGCGTTTTTTTCCCTGTCCAGTTGTGGTTGGGTCAGTTCCCATGGCAGTTTTGCGTGTGTCTTTCCACTGACCTGTTGCGAATGAGTCCATTCCCTCTCCAGATTCAAGTGTATATTTCCACTGTCCAGTTGTAAATGTGTCAGTTCCTTCTCCAAATTTGAAATGAAATTAAATGAAATGAAAATCACTTATTGTCACAAGTAGGCTTCAAATTAATTTGCTGTGAAAAGCCCCAAGTTGCCACATTCTGGCGCCTGTTCGGAGAAGCTGCTATGGAAGTACCACTCTCCCCGAGTGTGTCTTTCCCTTGTCCAGTTGTGAATTGACGTTTCCCTCTCTAAATTCGTATGCGCCTTTCCCCTGTCCAGTTGTGAACGGGGCAGTTTCCTCTCTAGATTTGAGTGTGTCTGTCCACTGTCCAGTTATGAATGTGTCAGTTCCTTGTCCACATTTGAGTGTGTCTTTCATTTATCCAACTGTGAATGGTCAGTTCTCCCTTCCAGTTTGCCTGTCCCCTGTCCAGATATGAATAGTCTGTTCCCCTTCCAGTTTGAGAGAGTTTTCCCCAGTGCAGTTGTGAATGGGTCAGTTCCAGCATCATATTTTAATGTGCCTTTCCTCTGTCTAGTTGTTACTGGGTCAGTTTTCTCTCCAGATTTGAGTGTGTCTTTCCCGTGACAACTTCTGTATGGGTCAGTTCTCTGTCGCGATTTGATTGTGTCTTTCCATTGTACCTTAGTGAATGAATCTGTCCCCTCTCCAGATACGAGTGTGCCTTTTCACTGTCCAGTTGTGCAAGATGTTTTCCCTGTCCAGACTTGAGTGTGTTTGATCCCTGTCCAGTTCTGAATGTGTCAGTTCCATGTCCAGATTTGAGTGTGTCTTTCCCCTGACCAGTTGTGGCTGGATCAGTACTTTAAACAGCTTTGGTTGTGATGTTTCTTTTGTCTAGAAAGTGAATGGACAATTCCCTTTCCAGATTTGATTGATTTTTCCGTCCAGTTGTGAATGGATCAGTTCCCTGTCGATATGAGTGTGTATTTCCATTGTCCCTTTCTGAATGAGTCTGTTCCCTTTCCACTGCCCAGTTATGAATGTGTCATTTCCTATTTCAAAATTGAGTGTTTCTTTCCCATGTTCAGTTGTGAATGAGTTAGTTCCCCATCCAGAGTTGAATCAATTTTACTCCTCTGCAGTTGTGAATGGGTCATTTTCCTGTTGGGATTTGAGTTGTCTTCCCACTGTCCTGTTGTGAATAAGTTCATTCCCTCTCCAGATTGGAGTGTGCATTCCCACTGTCCTGTTGTGAATGAGGCCATTCCATCTCCAGATTGGAGTGTGCATTCCCACTGTCCTGTTGTGAATGAGTCTGTTCCCATTCCAGATGTGAGTGCGCCTTCCACCTGCCGAGTGGTGGAAGGGTCAGTTCCCTCTCCAGCTTTGAGTGTATTTCCCCTGTCTAGTTGTGAGTGGGTCAGTTCCCCTGTCCAGAATTGAGTGTGTCTGTCTCCTGATCAATTATGAATGGGTCATGTACAGTTGTTAATGGGTTGTGTCTCTCTTCAGGTTTGAGTGTGCTTATCGCATGTCCACTTGTGGTGAGGTCAGTTCCCTGCCCAGATGGTGTTTGCCTTTCCACTGTTCAGTTGTGAAAGTTTACTTCCCTGTGTTGATTTGAGTGTGTTCTTTCCCTGTCCAGTTATGAATAGTCAGTTCCTGTGGAGTTTGCACATTCTCCCTGTGTTTGTGTGGGTTTCGTCCCCACAACCCACAAATGTGCAAGCTGGGTGGATTGGCCATGCTAAACTGCCCGTCAATGAGAGAAAATGAATTGGGTACTCTAAATTTAAAAAAAAAGAATAGTCAGTTCCCTGTCCTGTTTGTGAGATTCTTTCCCCCACCCAATTGTGAATGGGTCAGATTCCTCCCCAGATGTAAGTGTGCTTTTACTCTGTCCGTTTGTGAATGGTCTGCTCCCTCTCCAAATTTGAGTGTGTCTGTCCCATGTCCAGCGTTGAATAGGTCAGCTCCCTGACGAGATTGCAGTGTGTTATTTCCCTGTCCAGATATGGTTTGTTCCCTTTCCAGTTTGAGAGAGTATTTCCCCTGTCCAGTTGTGAATGGGCCAGTTGCCTCTCCAGATTTGCAGATTTCAGTGTGCACTTCCACTGTCCAGATATGAATGGTCAGTTCCCCATCCACTTTGAGGGAGTTTTTCCCCTGTTCAAGTTGTGAATGGGTCATTTGCCTCTCCAGATTTAAGTGTGTCTTTCCCCTATTCAATTGTGAGGTAGACTTTCCCTATCCTGTTGTGAATGGGTCAGTTCTCTCCTCCAGATTTGTATGTGCCTTTCCACTATCCTGTTGTACACGGATCAGTTACCTCTCCAGAGTTGGATGTTTTTAACCCTGTCCATTTGTGGTTGGGTCAGTTCCCTTGACAGTTTTGAGTGTGTCTTTCCACTGTGCTGTTGCGAATGGGTCAGTTCCCTGTCGAGATTTGAGTGTGTCTTTCCACTGTGCTGTTGTGAACGCGGCAATGTCCTCTCCAGATTTGAGAGAGCATTACCACTGTCCAGTTTTGAATGTGACAGTTCCCGATGAAGATTTGAGTGTATGTTTCACTAGTCCACTTGAGGGAGTTTTTCCTCTATCCTGGTGTAAATGGGTCAGATCCCTCTTCCATATTTAAGTGTGCCTTTCCACTGTCCAGTGATGAATGAGTTAGTTCCCTGACCATATCTGAGTTAGTTTTACTTCTCTCCAGTTGTGAATGGGCCAGTTCTCTGTCGAGATTTGACTGTGTCCTTCCCACTGTCCTGTTGTGAATGAGTCTGTTCCCTGTCCAGATTGGAGTGTGTATTTCCCACTGTCCTGTTGTGAATGAGTCTGTTCCCTATCCAGATTGGAGTGTGCCTTCCCACTGTCCTGTTGTGAATGAGTCTGTTCCCGCTCCAGATTGGAGTGTGTCTTCCCACTGTCCTGTTGTGAATGAGTCTGTTCCCTCTCCAGATTGGAGTGTGTGTTTCCCACTGTCCTGTTGTGAATGAGTCTGTTCCCTCTCCAGATTGGAGTGTGTCTTCCCACTGTCCTGTTTGAATGAGTCTGTTCCCTATCCAGATTGGAGTGTGCCTTCCCACTGTCCTGTTGTGAATGAGTCTGTTCACTCTCCAGATTGGAGTGTGTTTTCCCACTGTCCTGTTGTGAATGAGTCTGTTCCCTCTCCAGATTGGAGTGTGCCTTCCCACTGTCCAGAGGTCTGTTCCCTATCCATTTTAAGAGTACTTTCCCTGTCCAGATGTGAATGGGTCAGTTCTCTCTCCAGATTGGAGTGTGTCTTTCCCCTCTCCAGTGTGAATGGGTCAGTTAACTCTCGAGATTTGAATGTTTTTTTGCCTGCCCAGTTGTGGTTGGGTCAGTTTCCTTGGCAGATTTGAGTGTTACTTTCCGCTGTCAACAGTGAATGGGTCTGTTCCCAGTCCAGGGGTTAGTGCGCCTTTCACATGTCCAGTGTTGGATGGGTCATTTCCCACAACATACATTATTGTGTCTTTCCCCTGTTTTGCGCTGAACTGTCAATTCTCTTTGCAGATTTGACTGTGTCTTCCCTCTGTCCAATTATGAATGGTCAATTCACTGTCCATTTGTGAATGTGTGAGGTCCCATCCCAGGTGTGAGTGAGCCTTCCCCTTGTCCAGTTGTGAATTAGTTCGTTCCCTCTCCAGATTTGAGTCTGTTTTATTCCGCTCCAGTTGTGAATGGGTCAGTTCCCTGTCAAGATTGCAGTATACCTTTCAATTGTCGAGTTGTGAATGAGTCAGTTCCCTCTTCCAGATTTGAGTTTGCCTTTGCCCTGTCCAGAGATGAATGGTCAGTTCCACGTCCATTTTGAGAGAGTTTTTCCCCTGTCCAGTTGTGAATGGGTCAGATCCCACTCCATATTTAAAAATGCGCTTCCCCTATCCAGTTGCGAATGGGATAGTTAAATCGCTAGACTTGAATGTTATTTCCCCCTGTCCAGTTGAGTTTGGGTCAGTGTCCATAGCAGATTTGGATTTAACTTTCCCTTGTCCACCAGTGAATGGGCCTGTTCCCAGTCCAGATGTGAGTGTACCTTTCACCTGCCCAGTGGTGGATGGGTCTGTTCCCAGTCCAGATGTGAGTGTGTCTTTCACCTGCCCAGTGGTGGATGGGCCTGTTCCCATTCCAGATGTGAGTGTGTCTTTTACCTGCCCAGTGGAGGAAGGGTCAGTTCCCTCTCCAGCTTTCGGGGTATTACCCCTGTCCAGTTGTGAGTGGGTCAGTTCCCTCTTCCAGAATTGAGTGTGTCTGTCTCCTGATCAATTATGAATGGGTCATGAACAGTTGTTAATGGGTTGTGTCTCTCTTCAGGTTTGAGTGTGCTTATCGCATGTCCACTTGTGGTGAGGTCAGTTCCCTGCCCAGATGGTGTTTGCCTTTCCACTGTTCAGTTGTGAAAGTTTACTTCCCTGTGTGGATTTGAGTGTGTTCTTTCCCTGTCCAGTTATGAATAGTCAGTTCCTGTGGAGTTTGCACATTCTCCCTGTGTTTGTGTGGGTTTCGTCCCCACAACCCACAAAGGTGCAAGCTAGGTGGATTGGCCATGCTAAATTGCCTCTTAATGGGAAAAATGAATTGGGTACTCTAAATTAAAAAAATAATAGAATAGCTAGTTCCCTGTCCAGTTTGAGGAATTCTTTCCCCCACCCAGTTGTGAATGGGTCAGATTCCTCCCTTCATCCTCTCTGTCTTTCTCCTCTCCCTCTCTCTAATCTCCCTCACCGCCCTCCTCCCAACACTCTTTCTGTACTTCGCTCTCTCTCTCTTTCCCTCTCCCCAGTACCCCAGTAGTTGGGAAGGAGAGAGAGAGAGAGGGTCAGGCACAGGAATCCAACAACCACAGCAAACTGAATTCAAATGCCCCCTGTGGATTTAATTTCACCCTCATATTTATATCTCGGCCTAAAATACAGGCTTCGTTCCAGCATTTACCTGCTTCAAGTTAAGGGACTTTTATTTCGAGCCATCGAGATGACTTCATTGTCGATGCGCTTGTTTTGAAAGTGACTCCACTATTTTAAAAATATTTTTTGAACAAATTTAGAATACCCAATTTATTTTTTCCAATTAAGAGGCAATTTAGCGTGGTAAATTCACCTGCCCTGCACATCTTTGGGTTGTGGGGGCGAAACCCACACAAACACGGGGACAATGGGTAAACTCCACACGGACAGTGACCTCGAGCCGGGATCGAACCTGGGACCTCGGTGCTGTGAAGCTGCAGCGTTAACTCACTGCGCCACCGTGCTGCCCTAAAGTGACCCCACTATTGTTAATTTTATGAATTCTGCTGGCAACTTGAGCACATGGAGATCCCAAAAACACTTTCAAAATTGAGTTCAGAGTTTCTGATCTGAGATTTCCCTCTCTCTCTCTCTTTCTCTGTTTCTGCACCATTGTTGCATTGTGCACATTGACGGCAGTATTGATTGCACAGTAAGATCCCACAAGCAGCAGTGTGATCATGGCTGAATATCCCCTCAGTCCCCTGTGAAAACGGTTCATCAACTCACTCAGTCCCAAGACTTTAAAATTTGAGATCTTCGAACCCACTTTGCAGTCCATGTGCTATTTTATTTTTAAGAGTTGTGATCACAATTGCTTTGTGGGCAAAAGCCGCAGTCCTGTGCATGAACAGCAAGATCCCACAGCAGCAGCAATGTCAACATAACCAGGTGGGGTGCTGTCTCCCCCCCCCCCCCCACTCACTCCTGCTTCGAACCCCATTCCCCCTGGATCAAAACCCCTTCCTCCCCCATCATCCTGTGTGTGTGGATTGGACCAAGTCTGAAGAACTCCCTTCAATTCTCTGACAGCGTTACACTGCCTCTCAAAACTAATAAAAACCTTTTATAACAAAGTCCATTGGTACACAGAAAGATCCCAGAAGCTGCAGTCAGAAGTGTTGAGTGTTGTTTAAAATAGCTAACAGGTTATACGGAGAGTGACCGGGGCTCAGGCAATGAAATCTAATTCCCTCCCGCTTTCGGGACACCTAGATTTAAAATAACCCCTGTTAGTTTAGATTCAGGATCAAAAGTTAGCCAGCTTCACATTACAGATTTTAATTCACTCTTTGTCACCCACCAAAGGTTTAATGTGTATGTGTCTGAGTGCAAGGCCGGGTCGGCAATAAAGTGACAACTCGCGTGAGTGCGGCCTTTGGAGTAGGCCTCAGTCCACCCACTTGTCCTCTGGAGAAAATCCCTTGTCCAAAGATTCCTGGTCACATTGCAGTCTTCAAAATTCAAATTCCTGGGGAAAAGAGGGTGCAAATGAACTAATACACAGGAAAATTTTTAAACTAGAAACACAGCAAGAGGCCAAATTCTCTCTCTGTTGCACAGACTCTCAGCAATATCCACCTAGAAATATCTCAGTTATTAACCACAGAATAACAAAGATTGAGAGGCAGTTCCCGCTTCCCTGGTGTTTCTCCGTCTCTCTCTCCTCCCCTCCCCACGATCTCATTCTCATTGTCCCTCAGATATGAACATTAAATCAGGGTAATACGCAGACACACACTCACCCTGGGTGAAGCCTGTGGAATAGGCCTCTGTCCATCCATCCAACCTCTGAAGAAAAGCCCTGGCCCAAGGATTCCTGCTCACATTGCAGTCTTTCAAAATTCAAATTCCTGGGGAAAAGAGGAAGAAAGTTAAGTGAAAGACAGGAAAAGTTTGAAACTATTTGATATCGCGAGAGCCCAGGATCCACTTTTCAGATACACAAACTCAGCAACATCCAAATACAAAAATGTCACAGCTTTCAACCAGAGACTAAAAAGGATTGAGAGACAGTTCCCCCCTTCCCTTGTGTTTCTCCCTGTCTCTCCATCCCTAACTCATTTATATTTCTGTCTCCCTCCTCCCTCTCTCTCTCTTTATCCCTCAGGTATTAACATTTAACCTCTGTCAGTTTAATAACCAGACACAACTCACCCCGGGTGAAGCCTGAGGAACAGGCCTCAGCCAGCGCTCTGGATTAATTCTCACTCCCTCGTCATCCCCACCAAATCCTCCTCTTTGTATTCCCGACTACCTTAAAGTTCTCCAAATAAAAATCCCTTGGGAGAAAAAGAGATAAAATTGGTTAAAAAGACAATAAGAGGGACATTTTCTAACCGACACAAAACAGCACAACAGGAGTCCAGCATTTCCACTCTCCTGTCAATCTCTCAGCAACATACCAACACACACAATTCACAGGTGAAAACAAACAGATTGACACACTCAGCAACACACACAGACACACACTGAACAAGAGGAGCAATGTTTTCAGTGTAGTGGGAGGACTGGTTTGAGAACTGAAGTCCCCCAGACTCAGATTTACCCTCAGTGAGCTGTGAGAAAACCCCAGCCCTGGTCTCTGCCATGTGTGGAATGTCTCCCTCTGAGGATTGCTCAATATTGACATGTAAATGACGAGGGCGAGGAATGGTTGTTGCAGGTTCCAGGGTTTAGATATTTCAGTAAGCTCAGGGAAGGTGGTAAGAGAGGGGGAGGGGTGGCATTGTTAGTCAAGGACAGTATTGCGGTGGCTGAGAGGACATTTGATGAGGACTCGAATACTGAGGTAGTATGGGCTGAGTTAAGAAACAGAAAAGGAGAGGTCACCCTGTTAGGGCTTTTCTATAGGCCTCCGAAAAATTCCAGAGATGTAGAGGAAAGGATTGCAAAGATGATTCTGGAGAGGGGCGAAAATAACAGGATAGTTGTTATGGGGGACTTTAACTTTCCAAATATTGAGCGTAAGCACTATAGTTTGAGTACTTTAGATGTGTCCGTTTTTGTCCAATGTGTGCAGGAGGGTTTCCTGATGCAGTATGTAGATAGGCCAACAAGAGGCGAGGCCGTATTGGATGTGGTACTGGGTAATGGACCAGGACAACTGTTAGATTTGGAGGTAGGTGAGCACTTGGGTGATAGTGACCACAATTCAGTTACGTTTACATTAGTGTAGGAAATGGATAAGTATACACCACAGGGCAAGAGTTATAGCTGGGGGAAAGACAATTATGATGCGATGAGGCAAGACTTAGGATGCATCGGCTGGAGAGGAAAACTGCAGGGGATGGGCACAATGGAAATGTGGAGCATGTTCAAGGAAGAGCGACTGCGTGTCCTTGATAAGTATGTACCTGTCAGGCAGGGGGGAAGTGGTCGAGCGAGGGAACCATGGGTTATTAAAGCAGTTGAAATACTTGTCAAGAGGAAGAAGGAGGCTTATGTGAAGATGAGACGTGATGGTTCAGTTGGGTCGCTTGAGAGTTACAAGTTAGCTAGGAAGGCTCTAAAGAGACAGCTAAGAAGAGCCAAGCGAGGACATGAGACGACTTTGGCAGGTAGGATCCAGGATAACCCTAAAGCTTTCTATAGGTATGTCAGGAATAAAAGAATGATTAAGGTAAGAGTAGGGCCAGTCAAGGACAGTAATGGGAAGTTGTGCGTGGAGTCCGACGAGATAGGAGAGGTGCTAAATGAGTATTTTTCATCTGTATTCACACAGGACAAAGTTGTCGAGGAGTATACTGAGATACAGGCTACTAGACCAGAAGGGCTTGAGGTTCATAAGGAGGAGGTGTCAGCGATTCTAGAAAGTGTGAAAATAGATGTCCCCCAGGCCGGATGGGATTTATCCTCGGATTCTCAGGGAAGCTGGGAGGAGATTGCTGAGCCTTTGGCTTTTATCTTTAAGTCATCTTTGTCTACAGGAATAGTGCATGAGGGCTGGAGGATAGCAAATGTTGTCCCCTTGTACAAGAAGGGGAGTAGAGACAACCATGGTAACTATAGACCAGTGAGCCTTACCTCTGTTGTGGGAAAATTATTGGAAAGGTTTATAAGAGAATGGATGTATAATTATCTGAAAAGGAATAATTTGATTAGAGATAGTCAACAGGGTTTTGTGAAGGGTAGCTCGTGCCTCACAAACCTCATTGAGTTCTTCGAAAAGGCGACCAAACAGGTGGATGAGGATAAAGCAGTTGATGTGGTGTATATGGATTTCTGTAAAGCGTTTGATAAGATTCCCCACGGTCGGCTATTGCAGAAAATACAGAGGCATGGGATTCAGGGTGATTTAGCAGTTTGGATCAGAAATTGGCTAGCTGATAGAAGACAAACGGTGGTGGTTGATGGGAAATGCTCTGACTGGTGTCCAGTTACTAGTGGTGTACCACAAGGATCTGTTTTGGGGCCGCTGACCTGGAGGAGGGCGTAGAAGGATGGGTGAGTAAATTTACAGATGACACTAAAGTCGGTGGAGTTGTGGACAGTGCGCAAGGATGTTACAAGTTACAGAGGGACATAGATAATCTGCAGAGCTGGGCTGACAGGTAGCAAATGGAGTTTAATTTAGAGAAGTGTGAGGTGATTCACATTGGAAGGAATAACAGGAAGACAGAGTACTGGGCTAATGGTAAGATTCTTGGTAGTGTGGACGAGCAGAGGGATCTCGGTGTCCATGTCCATAGATCCCTGAAAGTTGCCACCCAGGTTAAGAGGGTTGTTAAGAAGGCGTACGGTGTGTTAGCTTTCATTGGTAGACATGATGTGGAGATGCCGGCGTTGGACTGGGGTGAGCACAGTAAGAAGTCTTACAACACCAGGTTAAAGTCCAACAGGTTTGTTTCAAACACGAGCTTTCGGAGCACGGCTCCTTCTTCAGGTGAATGGAAAGGCTTGTTCCAGAAATGTTTATATAGACACAGTCAGAGATGCCCCGGAATGCGAGCACCTGCAGGCAATCAAATCATCAAAGATGCAGAGAGAGAGGTAACTCCAGGTTAAAGAGGTGTGAATTGTCCCAAGCCAGTTCAGTCGGTAGGCCTCTGCAAGTCCAGGCTTGTTGGTGGGGGCCGAATGTAATGCGACATGAATCCCAGATCCCGGTTGAGTCCGCATTCATTGGTAGAGGTATTGACTTTCAGAGCCATGAGGTCATTGGCGAAATTCTCCGCAGACTGACGTGACGCCCATTTCCGGCGGGATAAAGCGGTGCGGATGACTCCGGCGTCAGGACCTTCTTTTAAGCCGGTAATCTCCGTTCCCGAAAGGGCCAGCAGCGGGCTGACGCGATAAGCGTCAGTTTCACCCGCTGCGGAAGTGGCGAATCCCGGCGTTTGTGTGGTGGGGAGAGAGACCCGGCGTTGCGGGGGGGGGGGGGGAGGAAGAGACCTGGCGTTGGGGGGGGGGGAGGGGTGTGGAAGAGACCCGGCGTTGGGGGCGGGGGGAGGGAGGAAGAGACCCGGCGTTGGGGGGGGGGGCGGGGGAGGGAGGAAGAGACCCGGCGTTGGGGGCGGGGGGAGGGAGGAAGAGACCCGGCGTTGGGGGCGGGGGGGAGGGAGGAAGAGACCCGGCGTTGGGGGGGGGGGGGGAGGAAGAGACCCGGCGTCGGGGGGGGGGGGAGGAAGAGACCGGCGTCGGGGGGGGGGGAGGAAGAGACCTGGTTGGGGGCGGGGGGAGGGAGGAAGAGACCCGGCGTCGGGGGGGGGGTGGGGGGGGAGGGAGGAAGAGACCCGGCGTGGGGGGGGGGGGAGGAAGAGACCTGGTTGGGGGCGGGGGGAGGGAGGAAGAGACCCGGCGTCGGGGGGGGGGAGGGAGGAAGAGACCCGGCGTCGGGGGGGGGGTGGGGGGAGAGAGGATGAGACCCGGCGTCGGGGGGGGGGGGGAAGAGACGCGGCGTCGGGGGGGGGGGGGGAGAGAGGATGAGACCCGGCGTCGGGGGGGTGAGGAAGAGACGCGGCGTCGGGGGGGGGGGGAGGGAGGGAAGAGACCCGGCGTCGGGGGGGGGAGGGGGTTACCTGCGTAGGGGGGAAGGGGGTTACCTGCGTTGAGAGGAGGGGGGAAGGGGCTTACCTGCGTTGAGAGGGGGGGGGAAAGGGGTTACGGTGTTGAGTTGAGAGGAGGGGGTAGGGGGTTACCTGCGTTGAGAGGAGGGGGGGAGGGGGTTACCTGCGTTGAGAGGGGGGGAGGGGGTTACCCCCCCACCCCCTCCAACACCGCCCCCCCCACCCCCCCCCCCCCTCCAACACCGCCCCCCACCCCCTCCAACGCCGCCCCCTCCAACGCCGCCCCCCCTCCTCCAACGCCGGTACCACCCCTCTCAACGCCGCAACCCCCCCCTCAACGCCGGACCCCCCTAACGCCGCACCCCACCCCTAACGTCGCACACCCCCCTAACGTCGCACCCCACCCCTAACGCCACACCCCCCCCACCCCCCCCAACGCCTCACCCCCCCTAACGCCGCACACCCCCCCCGCATTTAACCCCCCTAACGCCGCACCCCCCAACGCCTCACCCCCCCCTAACGCCGCACCCCCCCCCGCATTTACCCCCCTAACGCCGCACCCCCCTAACGCCGCAGCCCCCCCCCCCCAACGCCGCACCCCCCCCTAACGCCGCACCCCCCCTAACGCCGGACCCCCCCTCAACGCCGCACCCCCCCCCCCCCGCAATTGCGCTCGGACACTGAACGGCGTCAACCATCATTAATGGTTGTCGCCGTTTTAAAGCTACTCTGTTTTTGCCGACGTGACCCGTGGACACGTTGGCGGGACTTCGGCCCATCCGGGCCGGAGATTTGTTCAAAGTAAAAAATCAATGACATCCCGCCGGCGCCAGCTGTTTTCAGAGGCTGCCGGCGGGATTTGCACAACGCCGGTTTTTGGCCGCTGGGAGAATAAAAAACCTGGCGGGAGCGGGATTAACGCCGCAGCCGGCCGATTCTCCGAACCTGCGTGGGGTCGGAGAATTTCGCCCCATGTTGCAGTTGTACAAAACTCTGGTGCGGCCGCATTTGGAGTATTGTGTGCAGTTCTGGTCGCCACATTATAGGAAGTAGGTGAAAGCATTGGAAAAGGTACAGAGGACATTTGCAAGAATGGGGCCTCACGGTAGCATGGGGCCTCACGGTAGCATGGTGGTTAGCATCAATGCTTCACAGCTCCAGGGTCCCAGGTTCGGTTCCCGGCTGGGTCACTGTCTGTGTGGAGTCTGCACGTCCTCCCCGTGTGTGCGTGGGTTTCCTCCGGGTGCTCCGGTTTCCTCCCACAGTCCAAAGATGTGCGGGTTAGGTGGATTGGCCATGCTAAATTGCCCGTAGTGTAAGGTTAATGGGGGGATTGTTGGGTTACGGGTATACGGGTTACGTGGGTTTAAGTAGGGTGATCATTGCTCGGCACAACATCGAGGGCCGAAGGGCCTGTTCTGTGCTGTACTGTTCTATATTCTATATTCTATAATGTTGCCTGTTATGGGGGGAAGATCATATGAGCAAAGTCTGAAGGTCTTGAGGCTGTTTTCGTTAGAGAGAAGAAGGTTAAGAGGGGACTTAATTGAGGCATACAAGATGATCAGAGGATTAGATAGGGTAGACATCGAGAGCCTTTTTCCTCGGATGGTGATGTCCAGCACGAGGGGACATAGCTTTAAATTGAGGGGAGATAGATATAGGACAGATGTCAGAGGTAGGTTCTTTACTCAGAGAGTAGTAAGGGCGTGGAATGCCCTGCCTGCAACAGTAGTGGACTCGCCAACACTAAACGCATTCAAATGGTCTTTGGATAGGGATATGGACGATAAGGGAATAGTGTAGAGGGACTATAGAGGGGTTTCACAGGACAGCGCAGCATCGTGGGCTGAAGGGCCTGTACTGCGCTGTAATGTTCTATGATACCAATCTCCTTACTATTGATAAATGACACAGCAATCGATCCAGCAAGCTGCTGTCTTAACACAATCATCCCACAGGGACCACATTTCTGTATAACAGAATTGAAGCATAAGTTAAAATACTATTGGGAAATGGTTAGAAACAGTATTGTTTGAGATGTCCTCAGAGATCTGTGTGCAGCCCTACCCCCTGACTTTCTGTGATGAATGTTTTCAGTCTGTCCGCTGTGATTGTTTACCAAAGATGTTCCTTCACAGGAGAGGCCAGAGGCATTTGTCCTGTCTATGGTTATGTTAATTCAGGCGACAGCAACAGATCGAGAAATGTCCTGTTACTTCAGCCTTGATGTTAATATTTATTTCCCCCTGAATTTCTGACTAGTTTGGGATGTCTATTTGTCTGTCTCCCAAGGAGGGCTTTCTATACAATGGGTAAAGACCGGTAAGGAACCCCAGGATGTTCCTGCCTTGGGAGTCTTTGATGGGGATAATCTTATTCTCTTACTCACAGGCAGATTTCTTCAGTGATCTGCTCTATAATTTTGGATTCAATTTGATTTTTTCTGAGTGGGAGATGTCAAGTTTATTCCTGAATAAATACAGGGACTTCGGCAACAACATCATATTATTAGACAGGGAGGTTCAATGGGGTTTTTCACTGAAATCCTCTGATGTCAATTTCTGAATTAGAAATTAAAATGAGACAATTTAGATTAAATTAAAATGGTCAGTTTGATAACCCCAATTGCTTTCTGTTAACTCACTCCTGTCACTCCTCTCTCACCTTGTTTTTAATTTGGGGAATTCTGAAGGCAGCGTGTGCACAGGAAGAGCCCACAATTGGGGCACATTCAAAATTAAGTTCAGACTCTCTGAAGATGGATTTCAATCTCTCTTTATACTCGAAGGTGTACAAACTGACAGCAGGAATATTGATTGCACAGTAAGATTCCGCAATCAGAAATGTAATCACGATGGAACATTCCCCACAGGGCTATGGGGAGACTGGGATTAGTTTGTGGATTGACAGAGGGCTGTGGGGAGAGTGGGATTGGTTTGTGGATTGAAACAGGGCTATGGGGAGACTGGGATTAGTATTGGGGATTGACACAGGGCTGTGGGGAGAGTGGGATTAGGGGCTATGGGAGACTGGGATTAGTGTGTGGATTGACACAGGGCTGTGGGGAGAGTGGGATTAGTTTGGGGATTGACACAGGGCTGTAGGGGAGAGTGGGATTAGTTTGGGGATTGACACAGGGCTGTAGGGAGAGTGGGATTAGTTTGGGGATTGACCCAGGGCTGTGGGGAGAGTGGGATTAGTTTGGGGATTGACCCAGGGCTGTGGGGAGAGTGGGATTAGTTTGGGGATTGACACAGGGCTGTGGGGAGAGTGGGATTAGTTTGGGGATTGACCCAGGGCTGTGGGGAGAGTGGGATTAGTTTTGGGATTGATACAGGGCCATGGGGAGAGAGTGGGGCAGTGGGGTTAGTTTGGGATTGATACAGGGCTATGAGGAAGAGTGATTGACCAGGCTGTGGGGAGAGTGGGATTAGTTTGGGATTGATACAGGGCTATGGGGAGAGAGTAGGGGCAGTGGGATTAGTTGGGGATTGATACAGGGCTATGGGGAGAGAGTAGGGGCAGTGGGGATTAGTTTGGGGATTGACACAGGGCTATGGGGAGAGAGTGGGGCAGTGGGATTAGTTTGGAGATTGATACAGGGCTATGGGGAGAGAGCGGGCAGTGGGATTAGTTTGGGGATTGATACAGGGCTATGGAGAGAGAATGGGGCAGTGGGATTAGTTTTGGATTGATACAGAACTATGGGGAGAGAGTGTGAGAGTAAGATTAGTTTGGGGATTGATACAGGGCTATGGGGAGAGAATGGGGCAGTGGGATTTGTTTGGGGATTATCACGGGGCTATGGGGAGAGAGTGGGGCAGTGGGATTAGTTTGGGGATTGTCACTGGGCTATGAGGAGGGATGGGGGCAGTGAGATTAGTTTTGGGATTGATGCAGGGCTATGGGGAGAGGGTGGGGCAGTGGGATTATTTTGGGATTGATACAGGGCAATGGGGAGAGAGCAGAGCAGTGGGATTAGTTTGGGATTGATACAGGGCTATGGGGAGAGAGCGGGACAGTGGGATTAGTTTGGGGATTGATACAGGGCTATGGGGAGAGAATGGGGCAGTGAGATTAGTTTTGGGGATTGATACAGGGTTATGGAGAGAGAGAGGCGCAGTGGGATTAGTTTGGGATTGATACAGGGCTATGGGGAGAGAGTGGGGCAGTGGGATTAGTTTGGGGATTGATACAGGGCTATGGGGAGAGAGTGGGACAGTGGGATAAATTAGGGATTGTCACTGGGCGCTGGGGAGAGAGCGGGGCAGTGGGATTGGTTGGGGATTGATACAGGGCTATGGGGAGAGAGTGGGGGAGTGGGGTTGGTTTGGGGATTGATACAGGGCTATGGGGAGAGAGCAGGCAGAGTGATTAGTTTGGGATTGATGTAGGGCTATAGCGAGAGTGGGGGCAGTGGGATTAGTTTGGGGATTGATACAGGGCTATGGGGAGAGAGCGGGTGTGTGATTAGTTTGGGGATTGAGACAGGGCTATGGTGAGAAAGTGGGGCAGTGAGATTAGTTTGGGGATTGATACAGGGCTATGGGGAGAGAGCGGAGCAGTGGGATTAGATTGGGATTGATACAGGGCTATGGGGAGAGAGTGGGGAGGTGGGATTAGTTTGGGATTGATACAGGGCTATGGGGAGAGAGCGGGGCAGTGGGATTCGTTTGGGGATTGATTCAGGGCTATGGGGAGAGAGGGGGGCAGTGGGATTAGTTTGCGATTGATACAGGGCTATGGGGAGAGAGCGGGGGCAGTGGGATTAGTTTGGGGATTGATACAGGGCTATGGGGAGAGAGAGGGGCAGTGGGATCAGCTTGGGGATTGATACAGGGCTATGAGGAGAGAGTGGGGCAGTGGGATTAGTTTGGTGATTGATACAGGGCGATGGGGAGAGAGTGGGGCAGTGGGATTAGTTTGGGATTGATACAGGGCTATGGGGAGAGAGTGGGGCAGTGGGATTAGTTTGGGGATTGATTCAGGGCGATGGGAAGAGAGTGGGGCAGTGGGATTAGTTTGGGGATTGATACAGGGAAATGTGGAGAGGACGGGGCAGTGGGATTAGTTTGGGGATTGATACAGGGCTATGGGGAGAGAGTGGGGCAGTGGGATTAGTTTGGGGATTGATACATGGCTATCGGGAGAGAGTGTGGCAGTGGGATTAGTTTGGGTTGATACAGGGCTATGGGGAGAGAGTGGGGCAGTGGGATTAGTTTGGGATTGATACAGGGCTATGGGGAGAGAGTGGGACAGTGGGATTAGTTTGGGGATTGATACAGGGCGATGGGGAGAGAGTGGGGCAGTTGGATTAGTTTGGGATTGATAAAGCGAAATGTGGAGAGGACGGGGCAGTGGGATTAGTTTGGGATTGATACAGGGCTATGGGGAGAGCGTGGGGCAGTGGGATTAGTTTGGGGATTGATACAGGGCTATCGGGAGAGAGTGTGGCAGTGGGATTAGTTTGGGTTTGATACAGGGCTATGGGGAGAGAGTGGGGCAGTGGGATTAGTTTGGGATTGATACAGGGCTATGGGGAGAGAGTGGGACAGTGGGATAAATTTGGGGATTGTCACTGGGCGCTGGGGAGAGAGCGGGGCAGTGGGATTGGTTGGGGATTGATACAGGGCTATGGGGAGAGAGTGGGGGAGTGGGGTTGGTTTGGGGATTGATACAGGGCTATGGGGAGAGAGCAGGCAGAGTGATTAGTTTGGGATTGATACAGGGCTATGGCGAGAGCGGGGGCAGTGGGATTAGTTTGGGGATTGATACAGGGCTATGGTGAGAAAGTGGGGCAGTGAGATTAGTTTGGGGATTGATACAGGGCTATGGGGAGAGAGCGGGGCAGTGGGATTAGTTTGGGGATTGATACAGGGCTATGGGGAGAGAGTGGGGCAGTGGGATTAGTTTGGGGATTGATACAGGGATATGGGGAGCGGGGGCAGTGGGATTAGATTGGGATTGATACAGGGATATGGGGAAGAGCGGGGGCAGTGGGATTAGTTTGGGATTGATACAGGGCTATGGGGAGAGAGCGGGGGCAGTGGGATTAGTTTGGGGATTGATACAGGGATATGGGGAGAGAGCGGGGCAGTGGGATTAGTTTGGGGATTGATACAGGGCTATGGGGAGAGAGTGGGGCAGTGGGATTAGATTGGGGATTGATACAGGGCTATGGGGAGAGAGCGGGTGCAGTGGGATTAGTTTGGGGATTGATACAGGCTATGGGAGAGAGTGGGACAGTGGGATTAGTTTGGGGATTGATACAGGGCTATGGGGAGAGAGCGGGGACAGTGGGATTAGTTTGGGGATTGATACAGGGATATGGGGAGAGGATGGGGCAGTGAGATTAGTTTGTATTAATCCAGGGTTATGAGGAGAGAGTGGAACAGTGGGATTAGTTTTTCACACACAAACACATGCGTGTGCACACACTGACAGATACATACACGTGTACAGGTACATGCGGACACACACATCCGCTCCGACATAGACACATGTGTGCGTGTGCACACACACACAGTTTTGCTGTGTACATTAGCCCTTTAAGGCAATTTGATAGAATGCTGCACATTACAGTTTGCCAATGACACCACACATTAGACAGCATTGTTAGCAACATTGCTGAAAACAATTGCAGAGAGATATTAATATTTGGGAGAAGACTGAACTGGTGGATGCATTTCAGTGTAGGGAAATATAAAATGATGTACTTTAGACTAAAAAAGGAGAGAACTGTGTTCTTTATAAATGATGAGAATACAGAAAGAGTGGAAGTTTAAACTGTCCAGATATTTCCCAGCTGGATTCACACAATACAGACAGCAATGTATCGCAGATTTTGGAAGTGCCACAAATGTTGTCAAATGCAGTACGTGGGGTTCCTCAATGTTTCAATCTTGCTAAGAATCTATCATCCCACAGGGACACCATTTCTGTACAATACGGCTGATGGACAAGTTAAAATAGTTCAGGTTCAAAGTTTAAAATAACCAGTCATTTTTCTGTGCAGCATTCGGTATCTGTCAGTGGGATTTACTTCATACAGGTGAGTGTTAATAAGTATATGGGGAACTGATTAGAAGTTTTGATGGAGATATTCCTGCATTATGGAAATGTGTGAGATGTATTTAGGGTTGGGAAATGGATTGATGATCAAATGATGCAGTTGTTTTTAACTACATTAGACTGAGAGTCTTGAAGATTCACAACTTCCATGTGCTGTGAGAAAGGATTCTTAACCAACGCTTCCCCCCCAGCCCCCCTTTCCCTAACCCTTCCCCTCCCCCCCAGCCCCCCTTTCCCTAACCCTTCCCTCTCCCCCCAGCCCCCCTTTCCCTAACCCTTCCCCTCCCCCCAGCCCCCCTTTCCCTAACCCTTCCCCTCTCCCCCCAGCCCCCCTTTCCCTAACC
>NW_024055533.1:0-26047 GCF_902713615.1 Scyliorhinus canicula | reverse complement strand
AGTCTCTGGTTGAAAGCTGTGACATTTTTGTATTTGGATGTTGCTGAGTTTGTGTATCTGAAAAGTGGATCCTGGGCTCTCGCTATATCAAATAGTTTCAAACTTTTCCTGTCTTTCACTTAACTTTCATCCTCTTTTCCCCAGGAATTTGAATTTTGAAAGACTGCAATGTGAGCAGGAATCCTTGGACCAGGGCTTTTCTTCAGAGGTTGGATGGATGGACTGAGGCCTATTCCACAGGCTTCACCCAGGGTGAGTGTGTGTCTGCGTATTACCCTGATTTAATGTTCATATGTGAGGGACAATGAGAATGAGATCGGGGGGAGGGGAGAAGAGAGAGACGGAGAAGTCCAGGGAAGCGGGAACTGCCTCTCAATCTGTGTTATTCTGTGGTTAATAACTGAGATGTTTCTAGGTGGATGTTGCTGAGAGTTTGTGTAACAGAGAGAGAATTTAGCCTCTTGCTGTGTTTCTAGTTTAAACATTTTCCTGTGTATTAGTTCATTTGCACCCTCTTTTCCCCAGGAATTTCAATTTTGAAGACTGCAATGTGACCAGGAATCTTTGGACAAGGGATTTTCTCCAGAGGACAAGTGGGTGGACTGCGCCCTACTCCAAAGGCCGCACTCACGGGAGTTGTCTGTTTATTGCCGACCCGGCCTTGCACTCAGACACAAACACATTAAACCTTTGGTGGGTGACAAAGAGTGAATTAAAATCTGTAATGTGAAGCTCTCCAATTTTGTTTCTGAATCCAAAATAACAGGGGTTATTTTAAATCTGGGTGTCCCGAAAGAGGGGGTGGGGGGGGGGGGGGGGGGGGTTGGATTTCATTGCCTGAGCCCCGGTCACTCTCCGTATAACCTGTTAGCTATTTTAAACGACACTCAACACTGCTGACTGCAGCTTCTGGGATCTTTCTGTGTATCATTGGACTTTGTTTTATAAAGGTTTTTCTTTGTTTTGAGAGGCAGTTTAACGCTGTCAGAGAATTGAAGGGAGTTCTTCAGACTTAGTCCAAACCACACACACAGGATGATGGGGAGGAAGGGGTTTAGATCCAGGGGGGAATGGGGCTCGAAGCAGGAGTGAGTGGGGAGGGTGGGGAGACAGCACCCCACCTGGTTAGGTTCACATTGCTGCTGCTGTGGGATCTTGCTGTTCACACACAGTATGATGGGGAGGAAGGGGTTTAGATCCAGGGGGAATGGGGCTCGAAGCAGGAGTGAGTGGGGGGGGGGGGGGTAGACAGCACCCCACCTGGTTAGGTTCACATTGCTGCTGCTGTGGGATCTTGCTGTTCACACATAGGACTGTGGCTTTTGCCCACAAAGCAATTGTGATCACAACTCTTAAAAATAAAATAGCACATGGACTGCAAAGTGGGTTTGAAGATCTCAAATTTTAAAGTCTTGGGACTGACTGAGTTGATGAACCGTTTTCACAGGGGACTGATGGGATATTCAGCCATGATCACACTGCTGCTTGTGGGATCTTACTGTGCAATCAATACTGCCGTCAGTGTGCACAATGCAACAATGGTACAGAGACAGAGAAAGAGAGAGAGAGGGAAATCTCAGATCAGAAACTCTGAACTCAATTTTGAAAGTGTTTTTGGGATCTCCCTGGGCACAAGTTGCCAGCAGAATTCATAAAATTAACAATAGTGGGGTCACTTTAGGGCAGCACGGTGGCGCAGTGAGTTAACGCTGCAGCCTCACAGCACCGAGGTCCCAGGTTCGATCCCGGCTCGAAGTCACTGTCCGTGTGGAGTTTACCCATTGTCCCCGTGTTTGTGTGGGTTTCGCCCCCACAACCCAAAGATGTGCAGGGTAGGTGAATTTACCACGCTAAGTTGCCTCTTAATTGGAAAAAATAAATTGGGTATTCTAAATTTGTTCAAAAAATATTTTTAAAATAGTGGAGTCACTTTCAAAACAAACGCATCGACTATGAAGTCATCTCGATGGCTCGAAATAAAAGTCCCTTAACTTGAAGCAGGTAAATTCTGGAATGAAGCCTGTATTTTAGGCCGAGACATAAATATGAGGGTGAAATTAAATCCACAGGGGACATTTGAATTCAGTTTGCTGTGGTTGTTGGATTCCTGTGCCTGACCCTCTCTCTCTCTCCTTCCCAACTACTGGGGTACTGGGGAGAGGGAAAGAGAGAGAGAGCGAAGTACAGAAAGAGTGTTGGGAGGAGGGCGGTGAGGGAGATTAGAGAGAGGGAGAGGAGAAAGACAGAGAGGATGAAGGGAGAAATTTGACCCATTCACAACTGGGTGGGGGAAAGAATTCCTCAAACTGGACAGGGAACTGACTATTCTATTATTTTTTTTAATTTAGAGTACCCAATTCATTTTTCCCATTAAGGGGCAATTTAGCATGGGGGGGGGGGTGGTGGTGGTTGTTGGGTTACGGGTATAGGGTGGACACGTGGGTTTGAGTAGGGTGATCATTGCTCGGCACAACATCGAGGGCCGAAGGGCCTGTTCTGTGCTGTACTGTTCTATGTTCTAATGTGCAAACTCCACAGGAACTGACCCACTCACAACTGGACAGGGAAAGAACACACTCAAATCCACACAGGGAAGTAAACTTTCACAACTGAACAGTGGAAAGGCAAACACCATCTGGGCAGGGAACTGACCTCACCACAAGTGGACATGCGATAAGCACACTCAATCCTGAAGAGAGACACAACCCATTAACAACTGTACATGATCCATTCATAATTGATCAGGAGACAGACACACTCAATTCTGGAAGAGGGAACTGACCCACTCACAACTGGACATGGCAAATACCCCGAAAGCTGGAGAGGGAACTGACCCTTCCACCACTGGACAGGTGAAAGACACACTCACATCTGGAATGGGAACAGACCCATCCACCACTGGACAGGTGAAAGACACATTCACATCTGGACTGGGAACAGACCCATCCACCACTGGGCAGGTGAAAGACACACTCACATCTGGACTGGGAACAGACCCATCCACCACTGGACAGGTGAAAGACACACTCACATCTGGACTGGGAACAGACCCATCCACCACTGGGCAGGTGAAAGACACACTCACATCTGGACTGGGAACAGACCCATCCACCACTGGACAGGTGAAAGACACACTCACATCTGGACTGGGAAGAGGCCCATCCACAACTGGACAGGTGAAAGGCGCACTCACATCTGGACTGGGAACAGACCCATCCACCGCTGGACAGGTGAAAGACACACTCACATCTGGGCTGGGAACAGGCCCATCCACCACTGGGCAGGTGAAAGACACACTCACATCTGGACTGGGAACAGGCCCATCCACCACTGGGCAGGTGAAAGACACACTCACATCTGGACTGGGAACAGACCCATCCACCACTGGACAGGTGAAAGACAAACTCACATCTGGACTGGGAACAGACCCATCCACCACTGGACAGGTGAAAGACACACTCACATCTGGACTGGGAACAGACCCATCCACCACTGGACAGGTGAAAGACACACTCACATCTGGACTGGGAACAGACCCATTCACTGGTGGACAGGTGAAAGACACACTCACATCTGGACTGGGAACAGACCCATCCACCACTGGACAGGTGAAAGACACACTCACATCTGGACTGGGAACAGACCCATCCACCACTGGGCAGGTGAAAGACACACTCACATCTGGACTGGGAACAGACCCATCCACCACTGGACAGGTGAAAGACACACTCACATCTGGACTGGGAACAGACCCATCCACCACTGGACAGGTGAAAGACACACTCACATCTGGACTGGGAACAGACCCATCCACCACTGGACAGGTGAAAGACACACTCACATCTGGACTGGGAAGAGGCCCATCCACCACTGGACAGGTGAAAGGCGCACTCACATCTGGACTGGGAACAGACCCATCCACCGCTGGACAGGTGAAAGACACACTCACATCTGGACTGGGAACAGGCCCATCCACCACTGGGCAGGGGAAAGACACACTCACATCTGGACTGGGAACTGACCCATCCACCACTGGACAGGTGAAAGACACATTCACATCTGGACTGGGAACAGACCCATCCACCACTGGGCAGGTGAAAGACACACTCACATCTGGACTGGGAACAGACCCATCCACCACTGGACAGGTGAAAGACACACTCACATCTGGACTGGGAACAGACCCATCCACCACTGGGCAGGTGAAAGACACACTCACATCTGGACTGGGAACAGACCCATCCACCACTGGACAGGTGAAAGACACACTCACATCTGGACTGGGAAGAGGCCCATCCACAACTGGACAGGTGAAAGGCGCACTCACATCTGGACTGGGAACAGACCCATCCACCGCTGGACAGGTGAAAGACACACTCACATCTGGGCTGGGAACAGGCCCATCCACCACTGGGCAGGTGAAAGACACACTCACATCTGGACTGGGAACAGGCCCATCCACCACTGGGCAGGTGAAAGACACACTCACATCTGGACTGGGAACAGACCCATCCACCACTGGACAGGTGAAAGACAAACTCACATCTGGACTGGGAACAGACCCATCCACCACTGGACAGGTGAAAGACACACTCACATCTGGACTGGGAACAGGCCCATCCACCACTGGGCAGGTGAAAGACACACTCACATCTGGACTGGGAACAGACCCATTCACTGGTGGACAGGTGAAAGACACACTCACATCTGGACTGGGAACAGACCCATCCACCACTGGACAGGTGAAAGACACACTCACATCTGGACTGGGAACAGACCCATCCACCACTGGGCAGGTGAAAGACACACTCACATCTGGACTGGGAACAGACCCATCCACCACTGGACAGGTGAAAGACACACTCACATCTGGACTGGGAACAGACCCATCCACCACTGGACAGGTGAAAGACACACTCACATCTGGACTGGGAACAGACCCATTCACTGGTGGACAGGTGAAAGACACACTCACATCTGGACTGGGAACAGACCCATCCACCACTGGGCAGGTGAAAGACACACTCACATCTGGACTGGGAAAAGGCCCATCCACCACTGGACAGGTGAAAGACACACTCACATCTTGACTGGGAACAGACCCATTCACTGGTGGACAGGGGAAAGTCACATCCAAATCTGCTAAGGACACTGACCCAAACTCAACTGGACAGGGGGAAATAACATTCAAGTCTAGCGATTTAACTATCCCATTCGCAACTGGATAGGGGAAGCGCATTTTTAAATATGGAGTGGGATCTGACCCATTCACAACTGGACAGGGGAAAAACTCTCTCAAAATGGACGTGGAACTGACCATTCATCTCTGGACAGGGCAAAGGCAAACTCAAATCTGGAAGAGGGAACTGACTCATTCACAACTCGACAGTTGAAAGGCACACTGCAATCATGACAGGGAGCTGACCCATTCAAAACTGGAGAGGAATCATACAGACTCAAATCTGGAAGGGGAACTGACTCGTTCCTCACTGGACAGTGGAGATATACACTCAAATCTGGAAGAGGGAACTGACCCATTCACAACTGGACAGGGGAAATACTCTCTCAAACTGGAAAGGGAAGAAACCATATCTGGACAGGGAAATAACACACTGCAATCTCGTCAGGGAGCTGACCTATTCAACGCTGGACATGGGAAAGACACACTCAAATTTGGAGAGGGGACGGACCATTCACAACTGGAGAGGAGTAAAACACACTCAAATCTGGATGGGGAACTGACTCATTCACAAAGGGACGATTGAAAGACACACTCACATCCCGACATGGATTCATTCACAACTAGACGGAGAAACTACTCAAATCTGGAAAGGGAGATGACCATTCATTTCTGGACAAAAGAAAATCACAATCCAAGCTGTTGAGGATACAAATCAATCCACAACTGGACAGTGGAATGACACACTCAAAGCTGGAGTGGGAACTGACCCATTCACAATTGGATAGGTGAAAAACTCCATTAATCTGGAAATGGGACTGACCAGTCACAGCTGGACATTTAGATGTGGACGAGGGAATTTACCCATTCACAACTGGACATGGGAAAGACACACTCAAATCTGGAGACGGAGCTGATCCATTCACAACTGAACAGAGGAAAGACACACTTGAATTTGTAGGGGAACTGGCACATTCAGAACTGGACATGGAAAAAGAACATTAAAATCTGGACAAGGAAGTAAACTTTCACAACTGGACAGTGGAAAGTCACAAACTAATCTTGAGAGGGAACAGACTCATTAACAACATTTCAGTGGAAAGACACACTCAAATTTTGACAGCGATATGACCCATTCACAACTGGACTGTGCAAAGGCAGACTCAAATCTGGAAAGGAAACTGACCCATTCACAACTGGACAGGGGAAAGACACATTCAAATATGTACAGGGAACTGACCCATTCACAACGCAACAGGGGAAGTACTCTCTCAAACTCGACGGGGAACAGACGATTCAACTCTCGACAGTGGATGGGCAAACTCAAATCTGGAAGAGGGAAACGACTCATTCACAACGGGACAGTGGACACACTCAAATCTCGACAGGGAACTGACCCATTCACAACTGGAGAATAGTAAAACAGACTCAAATCTGGAAGGGGAACTGAATCATTCGTCACTGGACAGTGGAAAGACACACTCAAATCTGGAAGAGGGATCTGACCCATTCTGAACAGGATCGGGGAAAAATTCCCGCAAGCGGACAATGGAAAGGCACACTCACATCTGGAGAGGGACCGGCCCATTGATAACTGGACAGGGGAAATGCCCACTCACATCTGGAGAGGGAACGGCCCATTGATAACTGGACAGAGGAAATTCCCACTCACATCTGGGGAGGGAACGGCCCATTGATAACTGGACAGGGGAAATGCCCACTCACATCTGGGGAGGGAACGGCCCATTGATAACTGGACAGGGGAAATGCACACTCACATCTGGGGATGATCAGACCCATTCACAACTGGGTCGGGGAAATAATCCATCAAACTGAACAGGGAACTGACCCATTCACAACTGGACAGGGGAAATACGTCCTCATACTGGAAAGGGAACAGAACATTCATACCTGGACAGGAAAGACAGTCAAATCTCGACAGTGAACTGACTGAATCAAACCTGGACATGGGAAAGACAACTCAAATCTGGAGAGGGAACAGACTCAAAAACATTCAAATCTCGAGAGTTAACTGACAAATTCACACTGGAGAGGGGAAAGACACACTCAAATCTGGAGAGAGAACTGACCCATTCACAACTGGACAGGGAAAGTACTCTCAAAATGGATAGGGAACAGACCCCTGGACAGTGGATAGGCAAACTCCAATATGAAAGAGGGAAACAACCCATTCACAACTGTACAATGGAAAGGCACACTCCAACCTGGAGAGGGAACAGACTCATTCACAACAGGACAGTGGGAAAACACAATCCAATCTGGAGAGGGAACAGACTCATTCACAACAGGACAGTGGGAAGGGACACTCCAATCTGGAGAGGGAACAGACTCATTCACAACAGGACAGTGGGAAGGCACACTCCAAGCTGGAGAGGGAACAGACTCATTCACAACAGGACAGTGGAAGGCACACTCCAATCTGGAGAGGGATCAGACTCATTCACAACAGGACAGTGGAAAGGCACACTCCAATCTGGAGAGGGATCAGACTCATTCACAACAGGACAGTGGGAAGGCACACTCCAATCTGGAGAGGGAACAGACTCATTCAAAACAGGAAAGTGGGAAGGCACACTCCAATCTGGAGAGGGAACAGACTCATTCACAACAGGACTGTGGAAAGACACACTCAAATCCCGGCAGAGAACTGACCCATTCACAACTAGAGAGGAGTAAATCTAACTCAAATATGGTCAGGGAACTAACTCATTCAACACTGGACAGTGGTAATGCTCTCTCAAATCTGGAGAGGAAATTGCCACGTTCACAACTGGGCAGTGGAAATACACACTTGAATCTGGAGTGGGAATGGGCTCATTCACAACAGCACAGTGGAAAGACACACTCAAATCTCGACAGGGAACTGACCCATTCGCAACTGGACAGGGGAAAGACACACTCAAAACTGTCAAGGGAACTGACCCAACCCCAAATGGACAGGGTTAAAAACATCCAACTCTGGAGAGGTAACTGATCCGTGCACAACAGGATAGTGGAAAGACACATGCAAATCTGGAGGAGAGAACTGACCCATTCACAACAGGATAGGGAAAGTCTACCTCACAATTGAATAGGGGAAAGACACACTCAAATCTAGAGAGGCAAATGACCCATTCACAACTTGAACAGGGGAAAAACTCCCTCAAAGTGGATGGGGAACTGACAATTCATATCTGGACAGTGGAAGTACACACTCAAATCTGCAAATCTGGAGAGGCAACTGGCCCATTCACAACTGGACAGGGTTAATACTCTCTCAAACTGGAAAGGGAACAAACCATATCTGGACAGGGAAATAACACACTGCAATCTCGTCAGGGAGCTGACCTATTCAACGCTGGACATGGGAAAGACACACTCAAATTTGGAGAGGGAGCAGACCATTCACAAATGGACAGAGTAAAAGCACACTTACATCTGGGGAGGAATCTGACCCATTCACAACTGGGTGGGGGAAAGAATCTCACAAACAGGACAGGGAACTGACTTCTTTTTTTTTTGTTTTTTTTTTAAAGTTAGAGTACCCAATTCATTTTTTCTCATTGACGGGCAGTTTAGCATGGCCAATCCACCCAGCTTGCACATTTGTGGGTTGTGGGGACGAAACCCACACAAACACAGGGAGAATGTGCAAACTCCACAGGAACTGACTATTCATAACTGGACAGGGAAAGAACACACTCAAATCCACACAGGGAAGTAAACTTTCACAACTGAACAGTGGAAAGGCAAACACCATCTGGGCAGAGAACTGACCTCACCACAAGTGGACATGCGATAGGCACACTCAAACCTGAAGAGAGACACGACCCATTAACAACTGTACATGACCCATTCATAATTGATCAGGAGACAGACACACTCAATTCTGGACAGGGGAACTGACCCACTCGCAACTAGACAGGGGAAATACACTCAAAGCTGGAGAGGGAACTGACCCTTCCACCACTCGGCAGGTGGAAGACGCACTCACATCTGGAATGGGAACAGACCCATTCACTGCTGGACAGGGGAAAGTCACACTCAAATCTGCCAAGGAAACAGACCCAACCACAACTGGACAGGGGAAAATACCATTCAAGTCTAGAGATCTAACTGTCCCCATTCACAACTGGACAGGGGAAGCGCACATTTAAATATGGAGTGGGATCTAACCCATTCACAACTGGACAGGGAAAAAACTCTCTCAAAATGGATGGGGAACTGACCATTCATCTCTGGACAGGGGAAAGGCAAACTCAAATCTGGAAGAGGGAAATGGCTCATTCAAAACAGGACAGTAGAAAGGCACACTGCAATCTCGACAGGGAGCTGACCCATATACATCTGGAGAGGAGTAAAACAGACTCAAATCTGGAAGGGGAACTAATTCAATAGTAACTGGACAGTGGGAAGGCACACTCCAATCTGGAGATGGAATGGCCTCATTCACAACAGGACAATGGGAAGGCACACTCCAATCTGGAGATGGAATGAACTTATTCACAACAGGACAGTGGAAAGACTACTCAAATCCTGACAGGGAAATGACCCATTCACAACTGCAGAGTAGTAAAACTGACTCAAATCTGGATGGGGAACTAACTCATTCACAACTGAACATGGGAAAGACACACTCAAATTTGAAATAGGAATGGCACATTCATAACTGGGCAGTGGAAAGGGAACAGACTGATTCAGAAAGGGACAATGGAAATACACACTCATCTCGACAGGGAACTGATCCATTCACAACTGGACGGAGAAATCAATCAAATCTGGAAAGGGAATTGTCCATTCACTTTCTAGACAAAAGAAACATCACAATCAAAGCTGTTTAAGGTACTGATCCATCCACAACTGGTCAGGGGAAAAACACACTCAAATCTGGACATGGAACTGACACATTCAGAACTGGACAGGGATCAAACACACTCAAGTCTGGACAGGGAGGAAATCTTGCACAACTGGACAGTGAAAAGGCACACTCGTATCTGGAGAGGGGACAGACTCATTCACTAAGGTACAATGGAAAGACACAATCAAATCGCGACAGAGAACTGACCCATACAGAAGTTGTCACGGGAAAGACACACTCAAATCCGGAGAGAAAACTGACCCATTAACAACTAGACAGAGGAAAGGCACATTAAAATATGAAGCGGGAACTGACCCATTCACAACTGCACTGGGGGAAAACTCTCTCAAACTGGAAGGGGAACAGACTATTCATATCTGGATAGGGGACAGGCAAACTGGAAGGGAGAACTGACCATTCACAGTTGGATAAATGAAAGACACACTCAAATGTGGACAAGGAACTGGCACATTCATAACTGGACAGTGGACAGACACACTCAAATCTAGAGAGGAAACTGCCCCGTTCACAACTGGACAGGGGAAAGGCACATACGAATTTGGAGAGGGAACCGTCAATTCACAACTGGACAAGGGAAAGACACACTTGGGGAGAGTGGTACTTTCCATAGCAGCTTCTCCGAACAGGCGCCAGAATGTGGCAACTTGGGGCTTTTCACAGTAAATTAATTTGAAGCCTACTTGTGACAATAAGTGATTTTCATTTCATTTAATTTCATTTCAAATTTGGAGAAGGAACTGACACATTTACAACTGGACAGTGGAAATATACACTTGAATCTGGAGAGGGAATGGGCTCATTCGCAACAGGTCAGTGGAAAGACACACTCAAAACTGCCATGGGAACTGACCCAACCACAACTGGACAGGGAAAAAAACACACTCAAATCTAGAGAGGTAACTGATCAATTCACAATAGGATAGGGGAAAGACACTCCAATCTGGAGGAGGGAACTGACCCATTCACAACAGGAGAGGGGAAAGGCACACTTCAATCTGGAGAAGGCAGTAACTCAATCACGTACTGAACAGGGAAAGACACATTCAAATCTGGAGGAGGGAACTGACCCATTCACAACAGGAGAGGGGAAAGGCACACTTCAATCTGGAGAAGGCAGTAACTCAATCCCGTACTGAACAGGGAAAGACACGTTCAAATCTGGAGAGGGAACTGACTCATTTTCAACTTTTTTTTTTTCATTTTAAAATTTAGAGTACCCAATTAAATGTTTGCAATTAAGGGGCAATTTCGCGTGGCCAATCCACCTAGCTTGCACATCTTTGGGTTGTGCGGGCGAAACCCACGCAGACACGGGGAGAATGTGCAAACTCCACACGGACAGTGACCCAGGGCCGGGATCGAACCTGGGACCTCGGCACCGTGAGGGCGCAGTGCTAACCCACTGCTCCACCGTGCTGCCCTGACTCATTTTCAACTTAACGGGGAAACACACACTGATCAGGAGTGGGAACTGACCCAATTACACCTGGCCAGATGACAGGCACGTTCAAATCTGGAGAGGGGACTGACCCATTCACACATTCACAACTGGACAGGTGAAAGACACGTTCAAATCTGGAGAGGGGACTGACCCATTCACACATTCACAACTGGACAGGTGAAAGGCATGTTCAAATCTGGAGTAGGGAACTGACCCATTTACACATTCACAACTGGACAGGTGAAAGGCACGTTCAAATCTGGAGAGGGGACTGACCCATTCACACATTCACAACTGGACAGGTGAAAGGCATGTTCAAATCTGGAGTAGGGAACTGACCCATTTACACATTCACAACTGGACAGGTGAAAGGCACGTTCAAATCTGGAGAGGGGACTGACCCATTTACACATTCACAACTGGACAGGTGAAAGGCATGTTCAAATCTGGAGTAGGGAACTGACCCATTCACACATTCACAACTGGACAGGTGAAAAGCTCCCTCAAACTGGAATCTGAACAGACCATTCATATGTGGACAGGGGAAAGGCAGACTCCAATCTGGAGAGAGATCTGACCCACTCACAACTGGACAGGGGAAAGGCAGACTCAAATCTGGATAGAGATCTGACCCACTCACAACTGGACAGGGGAAAGGCATACTCAAATCTGGAGAGGGATCTGACTCACTCACAACTGGACAGGGGAAAGGCAGACTCAAATCTGGAGCGAGATCTGACCCACTCACAACTGGACAGGGGAAAGGCAGACTCAAATCTGGAGAGAGATCTGACTCACTCACAACTGGACCGGGAAAGGCAGACTCAAATCTGGAAAGAGATCTGACCCACTCACAACTGGATGGGGGAAAGACTCCCTCAAACTGGACAGGGAACTGACCATTCATAATTGGATAGAGGGAAGGCACAGTCAAACCTGGAAAGAGAATTGACCATTCAGCGCAGAACAGGGGAAAGACACAATCAAATCTGTTTAGGGAACTGACCCATCCACCACTGGACAGGTGAAAGGCTCACAAACATCTGGACTGGGAACAGACCCATTTACTGCTGGACAGGGTAAAGTCACACCCAAATCTGCCAAGGAAACTGACCCAACCTCAACTGGATAGGGGAAAAATTATTCAAATCGACACAGGTAACTGACCCATTCACAATCGTTGGGGGGAAAAACACACTCAAAACTGGAGGAGGGAAGTGACCCATTCACAACAGGATAGGGGAAAGATTCCCTCACAAATGGACAGGGGAAAGACACACTTGAATATGGAGGGGAACTCACACATTCACAACTTAGGCAGGGGAAAGGCACACTCAAATCTCGAGAGAGAGCTGATCCATTCACAACTTGATGTAGAGAAAGACTCCCTCAAACTGGACAGGGAACTGACCATTCATAACTGGATAGGGGAAAGATTCCCTCACAAGTGGATAGAGGAAAGGCACACTCAAATCTGGGGAGGGAATTGACTATTCACTTTCTGGGCAAAGGAAAAACACAATTAAAGCTGTTTAGGATACTGATCCATCTACAACTGCACAGGGGAATGACACTCCAATTTGGACGGGGGTCTGACACATTCACAACTGGACAGTGGAAAGGCATCCTCCAACCACGACAGTAACTGTCTCATTAATTTACTGGACAGGGGAACGGCACATTCAAATCTGGAAGACGGAACTGACTAATTCACAATTGAACATTGAAAATGCACACTCCAATCTGGAGAAGGAAGTAACTCATTTGCTTACTGGACAGTGAAAGGCGCATTCAAATCTGGAGAGGGAACTGAATCGGTTACAATTGGGTAGGGTAAAGGGATGCTCAAATCAGGACAGGGAACTGACCCATTCACAACTGGACAGGGGAAAGACACACTCAAATCTAGACAGGGAATTGACCCATTTACAACTGGACAGGGGAAAGAAACACTTAAATCTGGACAGGGAGTTGACCCATTTACAACTGGACAGGGGAAAGACACACTCAAACCTGGACAGGGAACTGACCCATTTACAACTGGACAGGGGAAAGACACACTCAAACCTGGACAGGGAACTGACCCATTTACAACTGGACAGGGGAAAGACACACTCAAATCTGGACAGGGAATTGATCCATTTACAACTGGACAGGGGAAAGACACACTCAAATCTGGACAGGGAATTCATCCATTTACAACTGGACAGGGGAAAGACACACTCAACTCTGGACAGGGAATTGACCCATTTACAACTGGTCAGTGGAAAGACACACTCAACTCTGGACAGGGAATTCATCCATTTACAACTGGACAGGGGAAAGACACACTCAACTCTGGACAGGGAATTGACCCATTTACAACTGGACAGGGGAAAGACACACTCAAATCTGGACAGGGAATTGACCCATTTACAACTGGACAGGGGAAAGACACACTCAAATCTGGACAGGGAATTGACCCATTTACAACTGGACAGGGGAAAGACACACTCAACTCTGGACAGGGAATTGACCCATTTACAACTGGACAGGGGAAAGACACACTCAAATCTGGACAGGGAATTGACCCATTTACAACTGGACAGGGGAAAGACACACTCAAATCTGGACAGGGAATTGACCCATTTACAACTGGACAGGGGAAAGACACACTCAAATCTGGACAGGGAATTGACCCATTTACAACTGGACAGGGGAAAGACGCACTCAAATCTGGAGGGGAACTGATCCAACCACAAATGGACAGACGATGGGCAAAATCAAATCTGGACACATAGATTGGTCAAATTTGGGACCAATTCACAACTGTACAGGGGCAAAAGAGAAAAGACACACAAATCTGGTCGGGGAAGTGACACATTCGCAACTGGATGGTGGAAAGGCACATTCCAATCTGGAGAAGGCAGGAACTCATTCACTTCCTGGACAGGGGAAGGACACACTCAAATCTGGAGAGGAAACTGACCCACTCATAGCTGGACAGGGAAAAGATTCCCTCAAAATGGGTTGGGTCCTAATCATTCAGATGTGGACAGGCGGAAAGGCACAATAAAATCTGGAATAGGGAACTGACCCATTCATATCTGGACAATGGCAAGGCACACTCTAATCTGGAGAAGGAAGTAACTCATTCACTTTCTGGGCAGGTGAAAGACACATTCAAATCTGGACAGGGGAAAGTCATACACCAATCTGGGCAGCAAATTGACCTTTCCACAAGTGAACAGGCGCAAGGTACACTCAAATCTGGATACAGACAGAACCCATTCATAATTGAGCAGGGGACAGAGACACTCAAATCTGGAAGAGTGAACTAACCCATTCACTAATGGAGAGGGGAAATACTCCCTCAAAACAGGAGAGGGGAAAGATACACTGATATCTTGACAGGGAACTGACCCATTCACAACTGGACGGAGGAAAACACTCAAATCTGGAGTATGAATTGACCATTTGCTTTCTGGAGACAAGAAAATCACAATCAAAGCTGTTTCGGTACTGATCCAGCCACAACTGGACAGGGGAATGACACACTCAAATCTGGATGGGGATCTGACACATTCACAACTGGACAGTGGAAAGGCACACTCCAATCTGGAGGAGGAAGTAATTCATTCACTTACTGGACAGGGAAAAGACACATTCAAATCTGGCGAGGGAACTGACTCATTCACTACTGGACAGGTAAAAGACACACTCAAATCTGGAGAGGGAACTGATCCATTCACAACAGGACACTGAAAAGACACACACAAATCTGGAAAGTGAACTGACCCTTTCACAAGTGGACATGGAAATGACACACTCAAATCTGGAAGGGGAACTGACCCTTTCACAACTGGACATGGAAATGACACAATCAAATCTGGACAGGGAACTGACCCATTCACAACTGGACAGGGGAAAGACACACTCAAATGTGAATGGGAACTGACACATTCACAAGTGGACAGGGGAAAGACACACTCAAATGTGGATGGGTACTGACACATTCACAACTGGACAGTTGAAAGGCGCACTCCAGTCTTGAAGAGGAAATAACCTTTTCACTTACTGGACAGAGGATAGACATACTCAAATCTGGACAGGGAACTGACCATTTACAACTGGTTGGGGGAAAGACTCCCCCAAACTGGACAGAGTGATCATTCATAACTGGGCAGTGGAACGGAACACATATCTTAAAAGAGAATTGACCATTCAGTGCTGAAGAAGGCAAAGACACAATAAAATATGTTTCGGGGACTGAACCATCCACCACTGGACAGGTGAAAGACATTCACATCTTGACTTGGAACTGACCCATTGACAACGACGGGGAAAAGACACACTCAAACCTGGAGAGGGAACTGACCCATTCACTACTGCACAGAGGAAATACTCTCTTGAACTGAACAATGAACTGACCATTCATATCTGGACAGCAGACATCTGAACACTCAAATCGGGAGAGAAAACTGACGTACTCATAACTGGAGAGGGGAAATACTCCCTCACAACTGGAGAGGGGAAATACTCCCTCACAACTGGAGAGGGGAAATACTCCCTCACAACTGGAGAGGGGAAATACTCCCTCACAACTGGAGAGGGGAAAGACAAACTGAAATCTCGACAGGGAACTGATCCATTCACAACTGGACAGGGGAAAATATGAATTATGGAGCGTGAATTGGCCATTCAATCAAAATGAAAATACAATCAAGGCTATTTAAGGTACTGACACATTCATATCAGGACAGTGGAAATGCACACTCCAATCTGGAGAAGGAGCTAACTCATTAACTTACTGGACAGGGTAAAAAAACAACATTCAGATCTTGAGAGGGAACTGACCCATTTAAAACTGGACAAGGGAAAGGCACATCCGGATCTGGAGAGTGAACTGACCATATACAACGGGATGGGGCAAAGACTCCCTCAAACTGGACAGGGAACTGACCATTCCTAACTGGACACTGGAACATAACACATACATATGGGAAGAGAATTGACCATTCTGAGCTGAAGACGTCAAAGACACAATAAAACATGTTTTGGCAACTGACCCATCCACCAGTTGGCAGGTGGAAGGTATTCACATCTCGAATGGGAGCAGACCCATTCACAACTGCTCAGGGGCAAGGCACACTCAAACCTAAACAGGGACCGAACCATTCACATCTGTATATGTGAAGGCACACTCAATCCTAAACAGGGACTGAACCATTCACATCTGTATATGTGAAGGCACACTCAAACCTAAACAGGGACCGAACCATTCACATCTGTATATGTGAAGGCACACTCAATCCTAAACAGGGAACCAGCCATTCACATCTGTATATGTGAAGACACACTCAAACCTAAACAGGGACCGAACCATTCACATCTGTATATGTGAAGGCACACTCAATCCTAAACAGGGACTGAACCATTCACATCTGTATATGTGAAGGCACACTCAAATCTGGGCAGCGAACCAACCATTTTTTTTTTTTTTTTTTATCGCTTATTGTCACGAGTAGGCTTCAAATGAAGTTACTGTGAAAAGCCCCTAGTCGCCACATTCCGGCGCCTGTTCGGGGAGGCTGTTACGGGAATCGAACCGTGCTGCTGGCCTGCTTGGTCTGCTTTCAAAGCCAGCGATTTAGCTGTGTGCTAAACAGCCCCTGCATTCACATCTGTATATGTGAAGGCACACTCAAACCTAAACAGGGACCGAACCATTCACATCTGTATATGTGAAGGCACACTCAAACATAAACAGGGACCGAACCATTCACATCTGTATATGTGAAGGCACACTCTACCCTAAACAGGGAACCGACCATTCACATCTGTATATGTGAAGGCACACTCAAATCTGGACAGCGAACCAACCATTCACATCTGTATATGTGAAGGCACACTCAATCCTAAACAGGGAACGAACCATTCACATCTGTATATGTGAAGGCACACTCAATCCTAAACAGGGAACAAACCATTCACATCTGTATATGTGAAGGCACACTCAATCCTAAACAGGGAACAACATTCACATTAAGTGAGGCACACTCAATCCTAAACAGGGAACCGACCATTCACATCTGTATATGTGAAGGCACACTCAATCCTAAACAGGGACCGAACCATTCACATCTGTATATGTGAAGGCACACTCAAACATAAACAGGGACCGAACCATTCACATCTGTATATGTGAAGGCACACTCAAATCTGGACATCGAACCGACCATACAAAACTGGACAGTGGAAAGTCACACGCCAATATCTGGACAGCTCAATTCTGGGGAGAGAACTGACCCATTCACTACTGGAGAGGGGAAATAGACCCTCACAACCGGAGAGGGGAAAGGCAAACTGAAATCTCGGAATTCAACTGATCAATTCACAACTGGACAGGGACAAATACTCAAATCTACAGCGTGAATTGTCCATTCACTTTCTGGACCAAAGAAAAACACAATCAAGGCTGTTTAAGGTACTGATCCATCCACAACTGGGCAGGGGAAAGACACGCTCACATCTGGACCGGGAGCTGACACATTCACATCTGGACAGGGGAAAGGCACGCTCAAACCTGGAGATGGAACTAACTCATTCACTTACTGGACAGGGAAAACTCATTCAGATCGTGAGAGAGAACTGACCCATTTACGACTGGACAGGGGAAAGGCACCTTCGAATCTGGAGAGGAAACTGACACATTCAAATCTGGACAGTGGAAAGGCACACTCCAATTTGGAGAATTAACTAACTCATTCACTTACTGGTCAGGGGTAAGGCACAGTCAGATCTGGAGAGGGGCCTGACCCATTCACAGCTGGACAGTGAAAGATACACTCAAATCTGGAGAGGGAACTGACCCATTCACAACTGCACAGGGGAAATACTCTCTCAAACTGGAATGGTAATAGACCATTCATATCCAAAGAGGGGAAAGAAACAGTCAAATCTAGAGAGGAACTGACCCATTCAGAACTAGACAGGGTACAAACACACTAAAATCCGGACAGTGATGTAAACTTTCATAACAGAACAGTGGAAAGCCACACTGAAAGCTCAACAGGGGACAAACCCATTCACAACTGAACAGGAGAAAAACACACTCAAATCTGGAGAGGGAACTGACCAGTTTCAATTAGATGGGGGAAAGACTCCCTCAAACTGGTCAGGAAACTGGCCATTCATTACTGGACAGTGGAACGGAACGCTTATATCTGGAAATAGAATTGACCATTCAGCGCTGAAGACGGCAAAGACACAATAAAATATGTTTCAGGAACTGACCCACTGGACAGGTGAAAGGCATTCACATCTCGACTGGGAACAGACCCATTCACAACTGGACAGGGGAAAGATACACTGAAACCAATAGGGAAGTAACCATTCACATCCGGACATGTGAAGGCACTCTCAAATCTGGACAGGGAACCGAACACACAAATCTGGACAGTGGAAAGGCACACACCAATCTGGGCAGGGAACTGACCTTACCACAAGTGGACAGGCGATAGCCACACTCACATCTGGACACAGACAAAACGTAAGAGAAAATGCTGGAAAATCTCAGCAAGTCTGGCAGCATCTGGAGGGAGAGAAAAGAGCTAACGTTTCCAGTCCGATGACTCTTTGTCAAAGCTAGAACGATGTTAATGAGATGTGATGGAGAAGTGAGTTGTGATCCAAAGATGGAGCGTGGACAAAGAGTCATCGGACTGGAAACGTTAGCTTTTTTCTCTCCCTCCAGATGCTGCCAGACTTGCTGAGATTTTCCAGCATTTTCTTTTTTGTTTCAGATTCCAGCATCCGCAGTAATTTGGTTTCACACAGACACACAGCAACTGTACATAACCCATTCATAACGGAGTAGGGGGAAGACACACTCAAATCTGGAAGAAGGAACTGACCAATTCACAACTTGACAGGGGAAAGACACTTTCATATCTGGACAGGGAACTGCCCATAGAAATTGGACAGGGGAAAGTCACACAGCAATCTGTGCAGGGAACTGACCTTACCACAAATGGACAGGCGATAGGCACTCTCAATTCGCATTCCAGATTTGGATATTTTCCCCTGTCCCTCTCTGGAAAATGGGGAACTGACCATTAATATGTGGACAGGGGAACAGGACACTAAAATATGGAAGAGGGAACTGACTCATTCACAACTGGACAGGGGAAACGCACACTGAAATCTGGAGAAGGAAGTAACTCATTCACTTTCTGGACAGGTGAATGGAACATTCAAATCTGGAGAGGGAACTGACCAGGCAAAACTTGACAGGGGAAAGTCACACACCAATCTGGGCAAGGAACCGACCTTACCACAAGTGGTCAGGTGATAGCCACACTCAAATCTGGAAACAGACACGACCCATTCAAAATTGAGCAGAGAACAGACACATTCAAATCTGCAAGAGGGAACTGACCCATTCACAGCTGGAATGGGGAAATACTCCCTCACAACTGGAGAGGGGAAAGACACACTGAAATCTCGACAGGGAACTGATCCATTCACAACTGGACACGGGAAAATATGTCAATCTGGAGTGTGAAAATACCATTAATTTTCTGGGCAAAAGAAAAAGACAATCAAAGCTGTTTATGGTATTGAAACATCCACAACTGAACAGGGGAAAGGCACACTCAAATCTGGACAGGGAACTGACCCATTCACAATTGGATAGTAGAAACACACACTCAAATCTGGACAGGGAACTGACCCATTCGCAATTGGATAGTAGAAACACACACTCAAATCTGGACAGGGAACTGACCCATTCACAATTGGATAGTAGAAACACACACTCAAATCTGGACAGGGAACTGACCCATTCACAATTGGATAGTCGAAACACAAACTCAAATGTGGACAGGGAACTGACCCATTCACAATTGGATAGTAGAAACACACACTCAAATGTGGACAGGGAACTGACCCATTCACAATTGGATAGCAGAAACACACACTGAAATCTGGACAGCGAATTGATACATTCTGAACTGCTCAGGGGAACGGCACACTCACATCTGGACAGGGAACTGACCCATTCACAATTGGATAGTAGAAACACACACTCACATCTGGACAGGGAATTGACACATTCTGAACTGGACAGGGGAACGGCACACACATCTGGAGAGTTCTGACCCTTTCACCTCTCCATAACGGAAAGGCAAACACAAATCTAGGCAGGGATCTGCCCCGTCCACAACTGGACAGGGGAAAGGCACACACAAATCTAGGCAGGGATCTGTCCCCGTCCACAACTGGACAGGGGAAAGGCACACTCAAATCTGGCCAGGGATCTGTCCCCGTTCACAACTGGACAGTGGAAAGGCACACTCAAATCTGGCCAGGGATCTGCCCTGTTCACAACTGGACAGGGGAAACGCACACACATCTGGAGAGGGTTCTGACCCATTCACAAATGGATGGGGGAAAGACTCCCTCCAACTGGACAGGGAACTGACCATACATAACTGGACAAGGGGAAGGCACAGTCAAACCTGGATAGAGAATTGACAATTCAGTGCAGAACAGAGAAAAGACACAATGAAATCTGTTGAGGGAACTAACCCATCCACCGCTGGACAGGTGAAAGGCGAACTCACATCTGGACTTGGAACAGACCCATTCACTGCTGGACAGGGGAAAGACACACTCAAAACTGAACAGGGAACTGACCCTTTCACAATCAGACAAGGGATAGACACACTGAAAACTGGAAGAGGGAACCGACCCATTCACAGCAGGATAGGGGAAAGACTACCTCACAAATGGACAGGGGAAAGACACACTCGAACATAGAGGGGAACTCACATGTTCACAAGTGGACTGTGGAAAGCCACACACCAATCTGGACAGGGAATTGATCTGACCACAAGTGGACAGTGATAGCCACACTCAATTCTGGACACAGACACGGCCCAACTGTACATGACCCATTCATAATTGACCAGGGGAAGACACAATCAAATCTGGAAGAAGGAACTGACCATTTCAAATCTGGAATGGGGAAAGACATCTTCAAATCTGGATTAGGAACAAACGCATTCACAACTGGATAGGTGGAAGGCACATTCAATCTGGTCAGGGAACTGACCCATTCACAACTGGACAGCAAAAAGACACACTCAATCTGGAGAGGGAACTGACCCATTCACAACTGGACAGCAAATAGACACACTCAATCTGGAGAGGGAACTGACCCATTCACAACTGGACAGCAAAAAGACACACGCCAAGCTGGAGAAGGAAATACCTTATTGGCTTACTAGACAGAGGATAGATACTCAACCCTGGACAAGGAACTGACCCATTCACTACTGATTAGAGGAAATAATCTCAAACTGGACAGGAAATTGGCCATTCATATCTGGACAGAGAAAAGGCACTCTCACATCTGGACAGGGAACTGATCAATTCACTACTGGACAGGGAAACAACACTCAAATCTGGACAGGAAAGTGACCCATTCACAACTGAACATGATAAAGACACACTCAAATCTGGGAAGGGAATTGAACCATTCACAACTGGACAGGGGAAATTCACATTCAAATGTGGAGAGGGAACACACCCATCCAAAACTGGACATTGGATAGACACACTAAAATCTGTAAGAGGGAACACACCATTTCACATGTAGAATGGAGAAAGACATTTACAAATCTGGATTGGGAACAGACGCATTCACAAGTGGACAGGGAAAAGACACTCAAATCTGAACAGGGAACCAACCCATTCACAACTGGACAGGGGAAAACACTCAAATCTGGACAGGGAACTGACCCATTCACAACTGGACATGATAAACACACATTCAAATCTGGACAGGGAACTGACCGATTCACAACTGGACAAGGTAAACACACACTGAAATCTGGACAGGGAACTGACCCAATCACAACTGGACAGGGGAAAGACACACTCAAATCTGGACAGGGAACTGACCCATTCACAACATGAGAGGAGAAAGTCTCACTCAGAAGTGGATAGGGGAAAGACACACTGAAATTTCGGCAGGGAACTGACCAATTCAGAACTGGACAGGGGAAAACACTCAAATCTGTTTAGGGAACTGACCATTCACTTTCTGGACTACAGAAAACTACAGTCAAATCTGTTTAGGGACTGATCCATCCATAACTGGACAGGAAAATACACACTCAAATCTAGAGGGGAACTGACACATTCACAACTGGACAGCGGACAGGCACATTCCAATCTGGAGGAGGAAATAACTCATTCATTTACTGGACAGAGGATAAGCAGACTCAAATCTGGAGACAAGCTGACCAATTCACTACTGGCAGGGGAACAGGCACTCTCAAATTTGTACAGGCAACTGACCCACTCACAACTGGACAGCAAAACGACACACCCAATCTAGAGAGGGAACTGACCCATTCACAACTGGACAGCAAAGAAACCCAGGCCAATCTGGAGAGGCAACTGACCCATTCACAACTGGACAGCAAAGAAACCCACGCCAATCTGGAGAGGCAACTGACCCATTCACAACTGGACAGCAAAGACACACCCAATCTGGAGAGGCAACTGACCCATTCACAACTGGACAGCAAAGAAACCCACGCCAATCTTGAGAGGGAACTGACCCATTCACAACTGAACAGCAAAGACACCCAGGCCAATCTGGAGAAGGAAATAACTTATTCACTTACTGGACAGAGGATAGACACACTCAACCCTGGAGAGGGAACAGACCCATTTACTACCGAATAGAGGACATACTCTCTGGAACTGGACAGGAAAAAGGCCATTCACAACTGGACAGAGGAAAGGCACACTCAAATCAGGAGGATGAACTGACCGATTCACTACTGGAGAGGGGAAATACAACCTCACAACTTAGAACATAGAACAGTACAGCACAGAACAGACCCTTCGGCCCTCGATGTTGTGCCGAGCAATGATCACCCTACTCAAACCCATGTATCCACCCTATACCCGTAACCCAACAACCCCCCCCCCCCCCATACCTTACTTATTTTAGGACACTACGGGCATTTTAGCATGGCCAATCCACCTAACCTGCACATCTTTGGACTGTGGGAGGAAACCGGAGCACCCGGAGGAAACCCACGCACACACGGGGAGGACGTGCAGACTCCGCACAGACAGTGACCCAGCCGGGAATCGAACATGGGACCCTGGAGCTGTGAAGCATTTATGCTAACCACCATGCTACCGTGCTGCCCACAAAAGACACACCGAAATCTCGACATGGAACGGTTTCATTCACAAGAGTACAGGGGAAATACTCAAATCTGGAGTGAATTGTCGATTCGCTTTTAGGACAAAACAAAACCATAGTCGAAGCTCTTTAGGGTCCTGAGCCATCCACAACTGGACAGGGGAAATACACACTCAAATCTGGACAGGGAACTGATCCATCCACAACTGGTCAGGGGAAAGCCACACTCAAATCTGGATAGGGAACTGATCCATTCACAACTGGACAGGGGAAAGACACACTCAAATCTGGACAGGAAACTGATCCATCCACAACTGGACAGGGGAAAGACACACTCAAATCTGACAGGGAACTGATCCATCCACAACTGGACAGGGGAAAGACACACTCAAATCTGGACAGGGAATTGACCCATTTACAACTGGACAGGGGAAAGACACACTCAAATCTGGACAGGGAATTGACCTATTTACAACTGGACAGGGGAAAGACACACTCAAATCTGGACAGGGAACTGATCCACTCACAACTGGACAGGGGAAAGACACACTCAAATCTGGACAGGGAACTGATCCACTCACAACTGGACAGGGGAAAGACACACTCAAATCTGGACAGGGAACTGATCCACACAACTGGACAGGGGAAAGACACACTCCAATCTGGACAGGAATCTGACCTGATCACAACTGGACAGGGGAAAGACACACTCCAATCTGGACAGGGATCTGACCTGATCACAAGTGGACAGGGGAAAGACACACTCAAATCTGGGCAGGGATCTGACCTGATCACAAGTTGACAGGTGATAGCCACACTTAATTCTGAACACAGACACGACCCAACTGTACATGACCCATTCATAATTGACCAGGGGGAAGACACAATCAAATCTGGGAGAAGGAACTGACCATTTCACATCTAGAATTGGGAAAAACACTTTCAAATCTGGATGTGGAACAGAACCATTCACAACTGGACAGGGGAAAGGCACATTCAAATCTGGACAGGAACTGAGCCATTCACAACAGGAGAGGGGAAAGTCTCCCTCAGAAGTGGATAGGGGAGAGACACACTGAAATATCGACAGGAAACTGACCCATGCAGAACTGGACAGGGGAAAACACTCAAATCAAGAGCATGAATTGACCCATTCGCTTTCTGGACTAACGAAAACCACAGTCAAATCTGTTTAGGGTACTGATCCATCCACAACTGGACAGGAAAATACACACTCAAATCTAGACGGGAACTGACACATTTACAACTGGACAGTGGAAAGGCACACTCCAATCTGGAGGAGGAAATAACTCATCCACTTACTGGACTCGGGAAGGCATACTCAAATCAAGACAGGGAACTGACCCACTCACAACTGACCATCAAAAAGACACACTCAATCTGGGGAGGGAACTGACCCATTCACAACTGGACAGCAAAAAGGCACACGTAATTCTTGAGAAGGAAATAAATTATTCACTTACTGGGCAGAGGACAGACATCGTCAAACATGGACAGACCGATTCACTATTTTGTAGAGCAAATACTCTCTCATAACAGGAGAGGGAAAAGACAGACTGAAATCGAAAAGGGAACTGATCCATTCACAATGGGACAGGGAAAACGCACACTCATATCTGGACAGGGAACTGACCCATTCATAACTGGACAGGGAAAAGACACACTCATATCTGGACAGGGAACTGACCCATTCATAACTGGACAGGGGATAACAATCAAATCTGGAGAGGACATTGACCATTCTCTGGTCAAAAGTAAACGACAGTCGAAGCTGTTTAGGGTACTGATGCATCCTCAAAAGAACAGGAGAAAGATACACTCAAATCTGGATGAGGGAACTGATCCATTCACAACAGGAAAGTGAAAAGACATTCAAATCTGGACAGGGAACTGACCCATTCACAACTGGACATGATAAAGACGCACTTGACTCTGGATAGGGAACTGACCCATTCAGAACTGTACAGGGAAAAGACAAACTCAACTCTGGAAAGGGAATTGATCCATTTACTACTGGACAGGGAAAAGGCATACTCAAATCTAGACAGAGAACTGATCCATTCACAACTGGGCACGGAAGATGCACGCTCAAACCTGGAGAGGGAATTGACCCATTCACTACTGGGCTGGAAAAGGCACACACAAACCTGGACTGGGAATTGATCCATTCAGAACTGAGCAGTGAAAAGACACACTCAAATCTGGACGGAACTGACCCATTCAAATCTGTACACAGTGGCGTGCAGAGGGAGGGGGGGGGGGGGGGGGGGGGGGACACGGTCCATTGGCCCCGGCCATCCATTGGATGGGGGCATT
>NW_024055532.1:0-38603 GCF_902713615.1 Scyliorhinus canicula | reverse complement strand
GAAGGGCCTGTTCTGTGCTGTACTGTTCTATGTTCTATGTTCTAATGTGCAAACTCCACAGGAACTGACTATTCATAACTGGACAGGGAAAGAACACACTCAAATCCACACAGGGAAGTAAACTTTCACAACTGAACAGTGGAAAGGCAAACACCATCTGGGCAGGGAACTGACCTCACCACAAGTGGACATGCGATAAGCACACTCAAACCTGAAGAGAAACACAACCCATTAACAACTGTACATGACCCATTCATAATTGATCAGGAGACAGACACACTCAATTCTGGAAGAGGGAACTGACCCACTCACAACTGGACATGGGTAATACCCCGAAAGCTGGAGAGGGAACTGACCCTTCCACCACTGGGCAGGGGAAAGACACACTCACATCTGGACTGGGAACAGGCCCATCCACCACTGGACAGGTGAAAGACACACTCACATCTGGACTGGGAACAGACCCATCCACCACTGGACAGGTGAAAGACACACTCACATCTGGACTGGGAACAGGCCCATCCACCACTGGACAGGTGAAAGACACACTCACATCTGGACTGGGAACAGACCCATCCACCACTGGGCAGGTGAAAGACACACTCACATCTGGACTGGGAACAGACCCATCCACCACTGGGCAGGTGAAAGACACACTCACATCTGGACTGGGAACTGACCCATCCACCACTGGGCAGGGGAAAGACACACTCACATCTGGACTGGGAACTGACCCATCCACCACTGGGCAGGGGAAAGACACACTCACATCTGGACTGGGAACAGGCCCATCCACCACTGGACAGGTGAAAGACACACTCACATCTGGACTGGGAACTGACCCATCCACCACTGGGCAGGTGAAAGACACACTCACATCTGGACTGGGAACAGACCCATTCACCACTGGGCAGGTGAAAGACACACTCACATCTGGACTGGGAACAGGCCCATCCACCACTGGACAGGTGAAAGACACACTCACATCTGGACTGGGAACAGGCCCATCCACCACTGGACAGGGGAAAGTCACACACATCTGGACTGTGAACAGACCCATCCACCACTGGGCAGGGGAAAGACACACTCACATCTGGACTGGGAACAGGCCCATCCACCACTGGGCAGGTGAAAGACACACTCACATCTGGACTGGGAACAGACCCATCCACCACTGGGCAGGTGAAAGGCGCACACACATCTGGACTGGGAACTGACCCATCCACCACTGGGCAGGTGAAAGGCGCACTCACATCTGGACTGGGAAAAGGCCCATCCACCAATGGGCAGGGGAAAGACACACTCACATCTGGACTGGGAACAGGCCCATCCACCACTGGACAGGTGAAAGACACACTCACATCTGGACTGGGAAAAGGCCCATTCACTGGTGGACAGGGGAAAGTCACATCCAAATCTGCTAAGGACACTGACCCAAACTCAACTGGACAGGGGAAAATAACATTCAAGTCTAGCGATTTAACTATCCCATTCGCAACTGCATAGGGGTAGCGCATTTTTAAATATGGAGTGGGATCTGACCCATTCACAACTGGACAGGGGAAAAACTCTCTCAAAATGGACGTGGAACTGACCATTCATCTCTGGACAGGGCAAAGGCAAACTCAAATCTGGAAGAGGGAACTGACTCATTCACAACTCGACAATTGAAAGGTATATTGCAATCTTGACAGGGAACTGACCCATTCACAACTGGAGCGGAATATAACAGACTCAAATCTGGAGAGGGAACGAACTAATTCACAACTGGACAAAGGGAAGGCTCACTCACACCTGGGATGGGACCTCACACATTCACAACTGGACAGTGAATTGACCATTCATAACTGGACAGAGGGAAGACACAGTCAAATCTGCAAAGAGAATTGACAGTTCAGCGCACAACAGGGTAAAGACACAATAATGTATGTTGTGGGAAATGACCCATCCAACACTGGACATGTGAAAGGCGCACTAACCCCTGGACTGGGAACAGACCCATTCACTGTTGACAGCGGAAAGTCACACTCAAATCTGCCAAGGAAACTGACCCAACTGGGCAGGCAAAAAAACATTCAAATCTCGAGAGCTAACTGACACATTCACACTGGAGAGGGGAAAGACACACTCCAATCTGGAGAGAGAACTGACCCATCCCCAACTGGACAGGGAAAGTAATCTCAAAATGGATAGGGAACAGACCTCTGGACAGTGGATAGGCAAACTCCAATATGAAAGAGGGAAACAACCCATTCACAACTCTACAATGGAAAGGCACACTCCAATCTGGAGAGGGAACAGAGTCATTCACAACAGGACAGTGGGAAACACACTCCAATCTGGAGAGGAACAGACTCATTCACAACAGGACAGTGGGAAGGCACACTCCAATCTGGAGAGGGAACAGACTCATTCACAACAGGACAGTGGGAAATACACACTCCAATCTGGAGAGGGAACAGACTCATTCACAACAGGACAGTGGGAAGGCACACTCCAATCTGGAGAGGGAACAGACTCATTCACAACAGGACAGTGGGAAGGACACAGTCAAATCTCGACAGAGAACTGGCCCATTCACAACTGGAGAGAAGTAAAACTAACTCAAATATGGTCAGGGAACTAACTCATTCATCACTGGACAGTGGAAAGGCACACTTAAATCTGGAAGAGGGATCTGACCCATTTACACCAGGATAGAGGAAAAACTCCCTCAAGTGGACTAGTGAAACATACACTCAAATCTTCATCGGGAACTGTCACATTCAAAACTGGACAGTGGTAATGCTCACTCAAATCTGGAGAGGAAGTTGCCACGTTCACAACTGGACAGGGGAAAGACACACTCAAATCTCGACAGGGAACTGACCCATTCGCAACCGGACAGGGGAAAGACACACTCAAAACTGTCAAGGGAACTGACCCAACCCCAAATGGACAGGGTTAAAAACATCCAACTCTGGAGTGGTAACTGATCCGTGTACAACAGGATAGTGGAAAGGCACATGCAAATCTGGAGGAGAGAACTGACACATTCACAACAGGATAGGGAAAGTCTACCTCACAATTGAATAGGGGAAAGACACACTCAAATCTGGAGAGGCAAATGACCCATTCACAACTTGAACAGGGGAAAAACTCCCTCAAAGTGGATGGGGAACTGACAATTCATATCTGGACAGTGGAAGTACACACTGAAATCTGCAAATCTGGAGAGGCAACTGGCCCATTCACAACTGGACAGGGTTAATACTCTCTCAAACTGGAAAGGGAACAAACCATATCTGGACAGGGAAATAACACACTGCAATCTCGTCAGGGAGCTGACCTATTCAACGCTGGACATGGGAAAGACACACTCAAATTTGGAGAGGGAACAGACCATTCACAAATGGACAGAGTAAAAGCACACTTACATCTGGGGAGGAATCTGACCCATTCACAACTGGGTGGGGGAAAGAATCTCACAAACAGGACAGGGAACTGACTTCTTTTTTTTTTGTTTTTTTTTTAAAGTTAGAGTACCCAATTCATTTTTTCTCATTGACGGGCAGTTTAGCATGGTCAATCCACCCAGCTTGCACATTTGTGGGTTGTGGGGACGAAACCCACACAAACACAGGGAGAATGTGCAAACTCCACAGGAACTGACTATTCATAACTGGACAGGGAAAGAACACACTCAAATCCACACAGGGAAGTAAACTTTCACAACTGAACAGTGGAAAGGCAAACACCATCTGGGCAGGGAACTGACCTCACCACAAGTGGACATGCGATAAGCACACTCAAACCTGACGAGAGACACAACCCATTAACAACTGTACATGACCCATTCATAATTGATCAGGAGACAGACACACTCAATTCTGGACAGGGGAACTGACCCACTCGCAACTAGACAGGGGAAATACACTCAAAGCTGGAGAGGGAACTGACCCTTCCACCACTGGGCAGGTGGAAGACGCACTCACATCTGGAATGGGAACAGACCCATTCACTGCTGGACAGGGGAAAGTCACACTCAAATCTGCCAAGGAAACAGACCCAACCACAACTGGACAGGGGAAAATACCATTCAAGTCTAGAGATCTAACTGTCCCCATTCACAACTGGACAGGGGAAGCGCACATTTAAATATGGAGTGGGATCTAACCCATTCACAACTGGACAGGGAAAAAACTCTCTCAAACTCGACGGGGAACAGACGATTCAACTCTCGACAGTGGATAGGCAAACTCAAATCTGGAAGAGGGAAACGACTCATTCACAACGGGACAGTGGAGCACACTCAAATCTCGACAGGGAACTGACCCATTCACAACTGGAGAATAGTAAAACAGACTCAAATCTGGAAGGGGAAATGAATCATTCGTCACTGGACAGTGGAAAGACACACTCAAATATGGAGAGGGAACAGACTCATTCACAACAGGACAGTGGGAAGGCACACTACAATCTGGAGATGGAATGAACTTATTCACAACAGGACAGTGGGAAAACACACTCCAATCTGGAGATGGAATGGACTTATTCACAACAGGACAGTGGAAAGACTACTCAAATCCAGACAGGGAAATGACCCATTCACAACTGCAGAGTAGTAAAACTGATTCAAATCTGGATGGGGAACTAACTCATTCACAACTGAACATGGGAAAGACACACTCAAATTTGAAATAGGAAATGGCACATTCATAACTGGGCAGTGGAAAGGGAACAGACTGATTCAGAAAGGGACAATGGAAATACACACTCATCTCGACAGGGAACTGATCCATTCACAACTGGACGGAGAAATCAATCAAATCTGGAAAGGGAATTGTCCATTCACTTTCTAGACAAAAGAAACATCACAATCAAAGCTGTTTAAGGTACTGATCCATCCACAACTGGTCAGGGGAAAAACACACTCAAATCTGGACATGGAACTGACACATTCAGAACTTGACAGGGATCAAACACACTCAAGTCTGGACAGGGAGGAAATCTTGCCCAACTGGACAGTGAAAAGGCACACTCGTATCTGGAGAGGGGACAGACTCATTCACTAAGGTACAATGGAAAGACACAATCAAATCGCGACAGAGAACTGACCCATACAGAAGTTGTCACGGGAAAGACACACTCAAATCCGGAGAGAAAACTGACCCATTAACAACTAGACAGAGGAAAGGCACATTAAAATATGAGGCGGGAACTGACCCATTCACAACTGCACTGGGGGAAAACTCTCTCAAACTGGAAGGGGAACAGACTATTCATATCTGGATAGGGGACAGGCAAACTGGAAGGGAGAACTGACCATTCACAGTTGGATAAATGAAAGACACACTCAAATGTGGACAAGGAACTGGCACATTCATAACTGGACAGTGGACAGACACACTCAAATCTAGAGAGGAAACTGCCCCGTTCACAACTGGACAGGGGAAAGGCACATACGAATTTGATGAGGGAACCGTCAATTCACAACTGGACAAGGGAAAGACACACTTGGGGAGAGTGGTACTTTCCATAGCAGCTTCTCCGAACAGGCGCCAGAATGTGGCAACTTGGGGCTTTTCACAGTAAATTAATTTGAAGCCTACTTGTGACAATAAGTGATTTTCATTTCATTTAATTTCATTTCAAATTTGGAGAAGGAACTGACACATTTACAACTGGACAGTGGAAATATACACTTGAATCTGGAGAGGGAATGGACTCATTCGCAACAGGTCAGTGGAAAGACACACGCAAAACTGCCATGGGAACTGACCCAACCACAACTGGACAGGGAAAAAAACACATTCAAATCTAGAGAGGTAACTGACCAATTCACAATAGGATAGGGGAAAGACACTCCAATCAGGAGGAGGGAACTGACCATTCACAACAGGATAGGGGAAAGACACACTTCAATCTGGAGAAGGCAGTAACTCAATCACGTACTGAACAGGGAAAGACACATTCAAATCTGGAGGAGGGAACTGACCCATTCACAACAGGAGAGGGGAAAGGCACACTTCAATCTGGAGAAGGCAGTAACTCAATCACGTACTGAACAGGGAAAGACACATTCAAATCTGGAGAAGGAACTGACTCATTTTCAACTTGACGGGGAAACACACACTGATCTGGAGTGGGAACTGACCCAATTACACCTGGCCAGGTGAAAGACACATTCAAATCTGGAGAGGGAACTGACTCATTTTCAACTTTTTTTTTTTTTTTTAATTTAAAATTTAGAGTACCCAATTAAATGTTTGCAATTAAGGGGCAATTTCGCGTGGCCAATCCACCTAGCTTGCACATCTTTGGGTTGTGCGGGCGAAACCCACGCAGACACGGGGAGAATGTGCAAACTCCACACGGACAGTGACCCAGGGCGGGATCGACCTCGGCGCCGTGAGGGCGCAGTGCTAACCCACTGCTCCACCGTGCTGCCCTGACTCATTTTCAACTTAACGGGGAAACACACACTGATCAGGAGTGGGAACTGACCCAATTACACCTGGCCAGGTGAAAGGCACGTTCAAATCTGGAGAGGGGACTGACCCATTCACACATTCACAACTGGACAGGTGAAAGGCACGTTCAAATCTGGAGAGGGGACTGACCCATTCACACATTCACAACTGGACAGGTGAAAGGCACGTTCAAATCTGGAGAGGGGACTGACCCATTCACACATTCACAACTGGCCAGGTGAAAAGCTCCCTCAAACTGGAATCTGAACAGACCATTCATATGTGGACAGGGGAAAGGCAGACTCCAATCTGGAGAGAGATCTGACCCACTCACAACTGGACAGGGGAAAGGCAGACTCCAATCTGGAGAGATCTGACCCACTCACAACTGGACAGGGGAAAGGCAGACTCAAATCTGGAGAGAGATCTGACCCACTCACAACTGGACAGGGGAAAGGCAGACTCAAATCTGGAGAGGGATCTGACTCACTCACAACTGGACAGGGGAAAGGCAGACTCAAATCTGGAGCGAGATCTGACCCACTCACAACTGGACAGGGGAAAGGCAGACTCAAATCTGGAGAGAGATCTGACTCACTCACAACTGGACCGGGAAAGGCAGACTCAAATCTGGAAAGAGATCTGACCCACTCACAACTGGATGGGGGAAAGACTCCCTCAAACTGGACAGGGAACTGACCATTCATAATTGGATAGAGGGAAGGCACAGTCAAACCTGGAAAGAGAATTGACCATTCAGCGCAGAACAGGGGAAAGACACAATCAAATCTGTTTAGGGAACTGACCCATCCACCACTGGACAGGTGAAAGGCTCACAAACATCTGGACTGGGAACAGACCCATTTACTGCTGGACAGGGGAAAGTCACACCCAAATCTGCCAAGGAAACTGACCCAACCTCAACTGGATAGGGGAAAAATTATTCAAATCGACACAGGCAACTGACCCATTCACAATCGTTGGGGGGAAAAACACACTCAAAACTGGAGGAGGGAAGTGACCCATTCACAACAGGATAGAGGAAAGATTCCCTCACAAATGGACAGGGGAAAGACACACTTGAATATGGAGGGGAACTCACACATTCACAACTTAGGCAGGGGAAAGGCACACTCACATCTCGAGAGGGAGCTGATCCATTCACAACTTGATGTAGAGAAAGACTCCCTCAAACTGGACAGGGAACTGACCATTCATAACTGGATAGGGGAAAGATTCCCTCACAAGTGGATAGAGGAAAGGCACACTCAAATCTGGGGAGGGAATTGACTATTCACTTTCTGGGCAAAGGAAAAACACAATTAAAGCTGTTTAGGATACTGATCCATCTACAACTGCACAGGGGAATGACACTCCAATTTGGACGGGGGTCTGACACATTCACAACTGGACAGTGGAAAGGCATCCTCCAACCACAACAGTAACTGTCTCATTAATTTACTGGACAGGGGAACGGCACATTCAAATCTGGAAGATGGAACTGACTAATTCACAACTGAACATTGAAAATGCACAATCCAATCTGGAGAAGGAAGTAACTCATTCGCTTACTGGACAGTGAAAGGCGCATTCAAATCTGGAGAGGGAGCTGAATCGGTTACAATTGGGCAGGGTAAAGGGATACTCAAATCAGGAGAGGGAACTGACCCATTCACAACTAGACAGGGGAAAGACACACTCAAATCTGGACAGGGAATTGACCCATTTACAACTGGACAGGGGAAAGAAACACTTAAATCTGGACAGGGAGTTGACCCATTTACAACTGGACAGGGGAAAGACACACTCAAATCTGGACAGGGAATTGATCCATTTACAACTGGACAGGGGAAAGACACACTCAAATCTGGACAGGGAATTCATCCATTTACAACTGGACAGGGGAAAGACACACTCAACTCTGGACAGGGAATTGACCCATTTACAACTGGACAGGGGAAAGACACACTCAAATCTGGACAGGGAATTGACCCATTTACAACTGTACAGGGGAAAGACACACTCAAATCTGGACAGGGAATTGACCCATTTACAACTGGACAGGGGAAAGACACACTCAAATCTGGACAGGGAATTGACCCATTTACAACTGGACAGGGGAAAGACGCACTCAAATCTGGAGGGGAACTGATCCAACCACAAATGGACAGACGATGGGCAAAATCAAATCTGGACACAGAGATTGGTCAAATTTGGGACCAATTCACAACTGTACAGGGGCAAAAGAGAAAAGACACACAAATCTGGTCGGGGAAGTGACACATTCGCAACTGGATGGTGGAAAGGCACATTCCAATCTGGAGAAGGCAGGAACTCATTCACTTCCTGGACAGGGGAAGGACACACTCAAATCTGGAGAGGAAACTGACCCACTCATAGCTGGACAGGGAAAAGATCCCCTCAAAATGGGTTGGGTCCTAATCATTCAGATGTGGACAGGCGGAAAGGCACAATAAAATCTGGAATAGGGAACTGACCCATTCATATCTGGACAATGGCAAGGCACACTCTAATCTGGAGAAGGAAGTAACTCATTCACTTTCTGGGCAGGTGAAAGACACATTCAAATCTGGACAGGGAACTACCCATTCAAAACTGGACAAGGGGAAAGTCACACACCAATCTGGGCAGCAAATTGACCTTTCCACAAGTGAACAGGCGCAAGGTACACTCAAATCTGGATACAGACAGAACCCATTCATAATTGAGCAGGGGACAGACACACTCAAATCTGGAAGAGTGAACTAACCCATTCACTAATGGAGAGGGTAAATACTCCCTCAAAACAGGAGAGGGGAAAGACACACTGATATCTCGACAGGGAACTGACCCATTCACAACTGGACAGAGGAAAACACTCAAATCTGGAGTATGAATTGACCATTTGCTTTCTGGAGACAAGAAAATCACAATCAAAGCTGTTTCGGTACTGATCCAGCCACAACTGGACAGGGGAATGACACACTCAAATCTGGATGGGGATCTGACACATTCACAACTGGACAGTGGAAAGGCACACTCCAATCTGGAGGAGGAAGTAATTCATTCACTTACTGGACAGGGAAAAGACACATTCAAATCTGGCGAGGGAACTGACTCATTCAAAACTAGACATGGAAAAGGCTCTCTCAAACCTGGAGAGGGAACTGACCCATTCACTACTGGACAGGTAAAAGACACTCTCAAATCTGGAGAGGGAACTGACCCATTCACTACTGGACAGGGAAAAGACACACTCAAATTTGGAAAGTGAACTGACCCTTTCACAACTGGACATGGAAATGACACAATCAAATCTGGACAGGGAACTGATCCATTCACAACTGGACAGGGAAAAGACACACTCAAATTTGGAAAGTGAACTGACCCATTCACAACTGGACATGGAAATGACACAATCAAATCTGGACAGGGAACTGACCCATTCACAACTGGACAGGGGAAAGACACACTCAAATCTGGACAGGGAACTGACCATTTACAACTGGTTGGGGGAAAGACTCCCTCAAACTGGACAGAGTGATCATTCATAACTGGGCAGTGGAACGGAACACATATCTGGAAAGAGAATTGACCATTCAGTGCTGAAGAAGGCAAAGACACAATAAAATATGTTTCGGGGACTGAACCATCCACCACTGGAGAGGTGAAAGACATTTCACATCTTGACTTGGAACTGACCCATTGACAACGACGGGGAAAAGACACACTCAAACCTGGAGAGGGAACTGACCCATTCACTACTGCACAGAGGAAATACTCTCTTGAACTGAACAATGAACTGAACAGGGAACTGACCATTCATATCTGGACAGCAGACATCTGAACACTCAAATCGGGAGAGAAAACTGACGCACTCAAAACTGGAGAGGGGAAATACTCCCTCACAACTGGAGAGGGGAAATACTGCCTCACAACTGGAGAGGGGAAATACTCCCTCACAACTGGAGAGGGGAAATACTGCCTCACAACTGGAGAGGGGAAATACTCCTCACAACTGGAGAGGGGAAATACTCCCTCACAACTGGAGAGGGGAAATACTGCCCTCACAACTGGAGAGGGGAAATACTGCCTCACAACTGGAGAGGGGAAATACTCCCTCACAACTGGAGAGGGGAAATACTCCCTCACAACTGGAGAGGGGAAATACTACCCTCACAACTGGAGAGGGGAAATACTCCCTCACAACTGGAGAGGGGAAATACTCCCTCACAACTGGAGAGGGGAAATACACCCTCACAACTGGAGAGGGGAAATACTGCCTCACAACTGGAGAGGGGAAATACTGCCTCACAACTGGAGAGGGGAAATACTCCCTTACAACTGGAGAGGGGAAATACTCCCTCACAGCTGGAGAGGGGAAATACTGCCTCACAACTGGAGAGGGGAAATACTCCCTCACAACTGGAGAGGGGAAATACTCCCTCACAACTGGACAGGGGAAATACTCCCTCACAACTGGAGAGGGGAAATACTCCCTCACAACTGGAGAGGGGAAATACTCCCTCACAACTGGAGAGGGGAAATACTCCCTCACAACTGGAGAGGGGAAATACTCCCTCACAACTGGAGAGGGGAAATACTCCCTCACAACTGGAGAGGGGAACTACTCCCTCACAACTGGAGAGGGGAAATACTCCCTCACAACTGGAGAGGGGAAATACTCCCTCACAACTGGAGAGGGGAAATACTGCCTCACAACTGGAGAGGGGAAATACTCCCTCACAACTGGAGAGGGGAAATACTCCCTCACGACTGGGAACAGACCCATTTACTGCTGGACAGGGGAAAGTCACACCCAAATCTGCCAAGGAAACTGACCCAACCTCAACTGGATAGGGGAAAAATTATTCAAATCGACTCAGGCAACTGACCCATTCACAATCGTTGGGGGGAAAAACACACTCAAAACTGGAGGAGGGAAGTGACCCATTCACAACAGGATAGAGGAAAGATTCCCTCACAAATGGACAGGGGAAAGACACACTTGAATATGGAGGGGAACTCACACATTCACAACTTAGGCAGGGGAAAGGCACACTCACATCTCGAGAGGGAGCTGATCCATTCACAACTTGATGTAGAGAAAGACTCCCTCAAACTGGACAGGGAACTGACCATTCATAACTGGATAGGGGAAAGATTCCCTCACAAGTGGATAGAGGAAAGGCACACTCAAATCTGGGGAGGGAATTGACTATTCACTTTCTGGGCAAAGGAAAAACACAATTAAAGCTGTTTAGGATACTGATCCATCTACAACTGCACAGGGGAATGACACTCCAATTTGGACGGGGATCTGACACATTCACAACTGGACAGTGGAAAGGCATCCTCCAACCACAACAGTAACTGTCTCATTAATTTACTGGACAGGGGAACGGCACATTCAAATCTAGAAGATGGAACTGACTAATTCACAACTGAACATTGAAAATGCACAATCCAATCTGGAGAAGGAAGTAACTCATTCGCTTACTGGACAGTGAAAGGCGCATTCAAATCTGGAGAGGGAACTGAATCGGTTACAATTGGGCAGGGTAAAGGGATGCTCAAATCAGGACAGGGAACTGACCCATTCACAACTAGGACAGGGGAAAGACACACTCAAATCTGGACAGGGAATTGACCCATTTACAACTGGACAGGGGAAAGAAACACTTAAATCTGGACAGGGAGTTGACCCATTTACAACTGGACAGGGGAAAGACACACTCAAATCTGGACAGGGAATTGATCCATTTACAACTGGACAGGGGAAAGACACACTCAAATCTGGACAGGGAATTCATCCATTTACAACTGGACAGGGGAAAGACACACTCAACTCTGGACAGGGAATTGACCCATTTACAACTGGACAGGGGAAAGACACACTCAAATCTGGACAGGGAATTGACCCATTTACAACTGTACAGGGGAAAGACACACTCAAATCTGGACAGGGAATTGACCCATTTACAACTGGACAGGGGAAAGACACACTCAAATCTGGACAGGGAATTGACCCATTTACAACTGGACAGGGGAAAGACGCACTCAAATCTGGAGGGGAACTGATCCAACCACAAATGGACAGACGATGGGCAAAATCAAATCTGGACACATAGATTGGTCAAATTTGGGACCAATTCACAACTGTACAGGGGCAAAAGAGAAAAGACACACAAATCTGGTCGGGGAAGTGACACATTCGCAACTGGATGGTGGAAAGGCACATTCCAATCTGGAGAAGGCAGGAACTCATTCACTTCCTGGACAGGGGAAGGACACACTCAAATCTGGAGAGGAAACTGACCCACTCATAGCTGGACAGGGAAAAGATCCCCTCAAAATGGGTTGGGTCCTAATCATTCAGATGTGGACAGGCGGAAAGGCACAATAAAATCTGGAATAGGGAACTGACCCATTCATATCTGGACAATGGCAAGGCACACTCTAATCTGGAGAAGGAAGTAACTCATTCACTTTCTGGACAGGTGAAAGACACATTCAAATCTGGACAGGGGAAAGTCACACACCAATCTGGGCAGCAAATTGACCTTTCCACAAGTGAACAGGCGCAAGGTACACTCAAATCTGGATACAGACAGAACCCATTCATAATTGAGCAGGGGACAGACACACTCAAATCTGGAAGAGTGAACTAACCCATTCACTAATGGAGAGGGTAAATACTCCCTCAAAACAGGAGAGGGGAAAGATACACTGATATCTCGACAGGGAACTGACCCATTCACAACTGGACAGAGGAAAACACTCAAATCTGGAGTATGAATTGACCATTTGCTTTCTGGAGACAAGAAAATCACAATCAAAGCTGTTTCGGTACTGATCCAGCCACAACTGGACAGGGGAATGACACACTCAAATCTGGATGGGGATCTGACACATTCACAACTGGACAGTGGAAAGGCACACTCCAATCTGGAGGAGGAAGTAATTCATTCACTTACTGGACAGGGAAAAGACACATTCAAATCTGGCGAGGGAACTGACTCATTCAAAACTAGACATGGAAAAGGCTCTCTCAAACCTGGAGAGGGAACTGACCCATTCACTACTGGACAGGTAAAAGACACTCTCAAATCTGGAGAGGGAACTGACCCATTCACTACTGGACAGGGAAAAGACACACTCAAATTTGGAAAGTGAACTGACCCTTTCACAACTGGACATGGAAATGACACAATCAAATCTGGACAGGGAACTGACCCATTCACAACTGGACAGGGGAAAGACACACTCAAATCTGGACAGGGAACTGACCATTTACAACTGGTTGGGGGAAAGACTCCCTCAAACTGGACAGAGTGATCATTCATAACTGGGCAGTGGAACGGAACACATATCTGGAAAGAGAATTGACCATTCAATGCTGAAGAAGGCAAAGACACAATAAAATATGTTTCGGGGACTGAACCATCCACCACTGGAGAGGTGAAAGACATTCACATCTTGACTTGGAACTGACCCATTGACAACGACGGGGAAAAGACACACTCAAACCTGGAGAGGGAACTGACCCATTCACTACTGCACAGAGGAAATACTCTCTTGAACTGAACAATGAACTGAACAGGGAACTGACCATTCATATCTGGACAGCAGACATCTGAACACTCAAATCGGGAGAGAAAACTGACGCACTCAAAACTGGAGAGGGGAAATACTCCCTCACAACTGGAGAGGGGAAATACTGCCTCACAACTGGAGAGGGGAAATACACCCTCACAACTGGAGAGGGGAAATACACCCTCACAACTGGAGAGGGGAAATACTGCCTCACAACTGGAGAGGGGAAATACACCCTCACAACTGGAGAGGGGAAATACTCCCTCACAACTGGAGAGGGGAAATACTGCCTCACAACTGGAGAGGGGAAATACTCCCTCACAACTGGAGAGGGGAAATACTGCCTCACAACTGGAGAGGGGAAATACTGCCTCACAACTGGAGAGGGGAAATACGGCCTCACAACTGGAGAGGGGAAATACTCCCTCACAACTGGAGAGGGGAAATACTCCCTCACAACTGGAGAGGGGAAATACTGCCTCACAACTGGAGAGGGGAAATACTCCCTCACAACTGGAGAGGGGAAATACTCCCTCACAACTGGACAGGGGAAATACTCCCTCACAACTGGAGAGGGGAAATACTCCCTCACAACTGGAGAGGGGAAATACTCCCTCACAACTGGAGAGGGGAAATACTCCCTCACAACTGGAGAGGGGAAATACTGCCTCACAACTGGAGAGGGGAAATACTCCCTCACAACTGGAGAGGGGAAATACTGCCTCACAACTGGAGAGGGGAAATACTGCCTCACAACTGGAGAGGGGAAATACTGCCTCACAACTGGAGAGGGGAAATACTCCCTCACAACTGGAGAGGGGAAATACTCCCTCACAACTGGAGAGGGGAAATACTCCCTCACAACTGGAGAGGGGAAATACTCCCTCACAACTGGAGAGGGGAAATACTCCCTCACAACTGGAGAGGGGAAATACTCCCTCACAACTGGAGAGGGGAAAGACAAACTGAAATCTCGACAGGGAACTGATCCATTCACAACTGGACAGGGGAAAATATGAATTATGGAGCGTGAATTGGCCATTCAATCAAAAGGAAAATACAATCAAGGCTATTTAAGGTACTGACACATTCATATCAGGACAGTGGAAATGCACACTCCAATCTGGAGAAGGAGCTAACTCGTTCACTTACTGGACAGGGGAAAAAACATTCAGATCTTGAGAGGGAACTGACCCATTTAAAACTGGACAAGGGAAAGGCACATTCGGATCTGGAGAAGGCAGGAACTCATTCACTTCCTGGACAGGGGAAGGACACACTCAAATCTGGAGAGGAAACTGACCCACTCATAGCTGGACAGGGAAAAGATCCCCTCAAAATGGGTTGGGTCCTAATCATTCAGATGTGGACAGGCGGAAAGGCACAATAAAATCTGGAATAGGGAACTGACCCATTCATATCTGGACAATGGCAAGGCACACTCTAATCTGGAGAAGGAAGTAACTCATTCACTTTCTGGACAGGTGAAAGACACATTCAAATCTGGACAGGGGAAAGTCACACACCAATCTGGGCAGCAAATTGACCTTTCCACAAGTGAACAGGCGCAAGGTACACTCAAATCTGGATACAGACAGAACCCATTCATAATTGAGCAGGGGACAGACACACTCAAATCTGGAAGAGTGAACTAACCCATTCACTAATGGAGAGGGTAAATACTCCCTCAAAACAGGAGAGGGGAAAGATACACTGATATCTCGACAGGGAACTGACCCATTCACAACTGGACAGAGGAAAACACTCAAATCTGGAGTATGAATTGACCATTTGCTTTCTGGAGACAAGAAAATCACAATCAAAGCTGTTTCGGTACTGATCCAGCCACAACTGGACAGGGGAATGACACACTCAAATCTGGATGGGGATCTGACACATTCACAACTGGACAGTGGAAAGGCACACTCCAATCTGGAGGAGGAAGTAATTCATTCACTTACTGGACAGGGAAAAGACACATTCAAATCTGGCGAGGGAACTGACTCATTCAAAACTAGACATGGAAAAGGCTCTCTCAAACCTGGAGAGGGAACTGACCCATTCACTACTGGACAGGTAAAAGACACTCTCAAATCTGGAGAGGGAACTGACCCATTCACTACTGGACAGGGAAAAGACACACTCAAATTTGGAAAGTGAACTGACCCTTTCACAACTGGACATGGAAATGACACAATCAAATCTGGACAGGGAACTGACCCATTCACAACTGGACAGGGGAAAGACACACTCAAATCTGGACAGGGAACTGACCATTTACAACTGGTTGGGGGAAAGACTCCCTCAAACTGGACAGAGTGATCATTCATAACTGGGCAGTGGAACGGAACACATATCTGGAAAGAGAATTGACCATTCAATGCTGAAGAAGGCAAAGACACAATAAAATATGTTTCGGGGACTGAACCATCCACCACTGGAGAGGTGAAAGACATTCACATCTTGACTTGGAACTGACCCATTGACAACGACGGGGAAAAGACACACTCAAACCTGGAGAGGGAACTGACCCATTCACTACTGCACAGAGGAAATACTCTCTTGAACTGAACAATGAACTGAACAGGGAACTGACCATTCATATCTGGACAGCAGACATCTGAACACTCAAATCGGGAGAGAAAACTGACGCACTCAAAACTGGAGAGGGGAAATACTCCCTCACAACTGGAGAGGGGAAATACTGCCTCACAACTGGAGAGGGGAAATACACCCTCACAACTGGAGAGGGGAAATACACCCTCACAACTGGAGAGGGGAAATACTGCCTCACAACTGGAGAGGGGAAATACACCCTCACAACTGGAGAGGGGAAATACTCCCTCACAACTGGAGAGGGGAAATACTGCCTCACAACTGGAGAGGGGAAATACTCCCTCACAACTGGAGAGGGGAAATACTGCCTCACAACTGGAGAGGGGAAATACTGCCTCACAACTGGAGAGGGGAAATACGGCCTCACAACTGGAGAGGGGAAATACTCCCTCACAACTGGAGAGGGGAAATACTCCCTCACAACTGGAGAGGGGAAATACTGCCTCACAACTGGAGAGGGGAAATACTCCCTCACAACTGGAGAGGGGAAATACTCCCTCACAACTGGACAGGGGAAATACTCCCTCACAACTGGAGAGGGGAAATACTCCCTCACAACTGGAGAGGGGAAATACTCCCTCACAACTGGAGAGGGGAAATACTCCCTCACAACTGGAGAGGGGAAATACTGCCTCACAACTGGAGAGGGGAAATACTCCCTCACAACTGGAGAGGGGAAATACTGCCTCACAACTGGAGAGGGGAAATACTGCCTCACAACTGGAGAGGGGAAATACTGCCTCACAACTGGAGAGGGGAAATACTCCCTCACAACTGGAGAGGGGAAATACTCCCTCACAACTGGAGAGGGGAAATACTCCCTCACAACTGGAGAGGGGAAATACTCCCTCACAACTGGAGAGGGGAAATACTCCCTCACAACTGGAGAGGGGAAATACTCCCTCACAACTGGAGAGGGGAAAGACAAACTGAAATCTCGACAGGGAACTGATCCATTCACAACTGGACAGGGGAAAATATGAATTATGGAGCGTGAATTGGCCATTCAATCAAAAGGAAAATACAATCAAGGCTATTTAAGGTACTGACACATTCATATCAGGACAGTGGAAATGCACACTCCAATCTGGAGAAGGAGCTAACTCATTCACTTACTGGACAGGGGAAAAAACATTCAGATCTTGAGAGGGAACTGACCCATTTAAAACTGGACAAGGGAAAGGCACATTCGGATCTGGAGAATGAACTGACCATATACAACGGGATGGGGCAAAGACTCCCTCAAACTGGACAGGGAACTGACCATTCCTAACTGGACACTGGAACATAACACATACATATGGAAAGAGAATTGACCATTCTGAGCTGAAGACGTCAAAGACACAATAAAATATGTTTTGGCAACTGACCCATCCACCAGTTGGCAGGTGGAAGGTATTCACATCTCGACTGGGAGCAGATCCATTCACAACTGCTCAGGGGCAAGGCGCACTCAAACCTAAACAGGGACCGAACCATTCACATCTGTATATGTGAAGGCACACTCAAACCTAAACAGGGACCGAACCATTCACATCTGTATATGTGAAGGCACACTCAAACCTAAACAGGGACCGAACCATTCACATCTGTATATGTGAAGGCACACTCAATCCTAAACAGGGAACCGACCATTCACATCTGTATATGTGAAGGCACACTCAATCCTAAACAGGGAACGAACCATTCACATCTGTATATGTGAAGGCACACTCAATCCTAAACAGGGAACGAATCATTCACATCTGTATATGTGAAGGCACACTCAATCCTAAACAGGGACCGAACCATTCACATCTGTATATGTGAAGCACACTCAAATCTGGACATCGAACCGACCATACAAAACTGGACAGTGGAAAGTCACACGCCAATATCTGGACAGCTCAATTCTGGGGAGGGAACTGACCCATTCACTACTGGAGAGGGGAAATAGACCCTCACAACCGGAGAGGGGAAAGGCAAACTGAAATCTCGGAATTCAACTGATCAATTCACAACTGGACAGAGAAAAATACTCAAATCTACAGCCTGAATTGTCCATTCACTTTCTGGACCAAAGAAAAACACAATCAAGGCTGTTTAAGGTACTGATCCATCCACAACTGGGCAGGGGAAAGACACACTCACATCTGGACAGGGAGCTGACACATTCACATCTGGACAGGGGAAAGACACGCTCAAACCTGGAGATGGAACTCACTCATTCACTTACTGGACAGGGAAATCTCATTCAGATCGTGAGAGAGAACTGGCCCATTTACAACTGGACAGGGGAAAGGCACGTTCGAATCTAGAGAGGAAACTGACACATTCAAATCTGGACAGTGGAAAGGCACACTCCAATTTGGAGAATTAACTAACTCATTCACTTACTGGTCAGGGGTAAGGCACAGCCAGATCTGGAGAGGGGCCTGACCCATTCACAGCTGGACAGTGAAAGATACACTCAAATCTGGAGAGGGAACTGACCCATTCACAACTGCACAAGGGAAATACTCTCTCAAACTGGAATGGTAATAGACCATTCATATCCAAAGAGGGGAAAGAAACACTCAAATCTAGAGAGGAACTGACCCATTCAGAACTAGACAGGGTACAAACACACTAAAATCCGGACAGTGATGTAAACTTTCATAAGAGAACAGTGGAAAGCCACACTGAAAGCTCAACAGGGGACAAACCCATTCACAACTGAACAGGAGAAAAACACACTCAAATCTGGAGAGGGAACTGACCAGTTTCAATTAGATGGGGGAAAGACTCCCTCAAACTGGTCAGGAAACTGGCCATTCATTACTGGACAGTGGAACGGAACGCTTATATCTGGAAATAGAATTGACCATTCAGCGCTGAAGACGGCAAAGACACAATAAAATATGTTTCAGGAACTGACCCACTGGACAGGTGAAAGGCATTCACATCTCGACTGGGAACAGACCCATTCACAACTGGACAGGGGAAAGATACACTGAAACCAATAGGGAAGTAACCATTCACATCCGGACATGTGAAGGCACTCTCAAATCTGGACAGGGAACCGAACACACAAATCTGGACAGTGGAAAGGCACACACCAATCTGGGCAGGGAACTGACCTTACCACAAGTGGACAGGCGATAGCCACACTCACATCTGGACACAGACAAAACGTAAGGGAAAATGCTGGAAAATCTCAGCAAGTCTGGCAGCATCTGGAGGGAGAGAAAAGAGCTAACGTTTCCAGTCCGATGACTCTTTGTCAAAGCTAGAACGATGTTAATGAGATGTGATGGAGAAGTGAGTTGTGATCCAAAGATGGAGCTTGGACAAAGAGTCATCGGACTGGAAACGTTCGCTCTTTTCTCTCCCTCCAGATGCTGCCAGACTTGCTGAGATTTTCCAGCATTTTCTTTTTCGTTTCAGATTCCAGCATCCACAGTAATTTGGCTTCACACAGACACACAGCAACTGTACATAACCCATTCATAACGGAATAGGGGGAAGACACACTCAAATCTGGAAGAAGGAACTGACCAATTCACAACTTGACAGGGGAAAGACACTTTCATATCTGGACAGGGAACTGACCCATTCGCAACAGGAAAGGGGAAAGTCTCCCTCACGTGGAGAGGGAAAAGACACTCAGAAAGCTCGACAGGGAACTGACCCATTCTGACCTGGACAGGGGAAAACACTCAAATCTGGAGAGGGAATTGACAATTCACTTTCTGGACAAAAGGAAACCCCAGTCAAAGTTGTTTAGCGCACTGATCCACCCACAACTGGACAGGGGAAAGACATACTCAATTTTGGATGGGAACTGACACATTCACAACAGGACATGTGAAGCACATTCAAATGTGGGCAGAGAACTGCCCATAGAAATTGGACAGGGGAAAGTCACACAGTAATCTGTGCAGGGAACTGACCTTACCACAAATGGACAGGCGATAGGCACTCTCAATTCACATTCCAGATTTGGATATTTTCCCCTGTCCCTCTCTGGAAAATGGGGAACTGACCATTAATATGTGGACAGGGGAACAGGACACTAAAATATGGAAGAGGGAACTGACTCATTCACAACTGGACAGGGGAAAGGCACACTGAAATCTGGAGAAGGAAGTAACTCATTCACTTTCTGGACAGGTGAAAGGAACATTCAAATCTGGAGAGGGAACTAACCATGCAAAACTTGACAGGGGAAAGTCACACACCAATCTGGGCAAGGAACCGACCTTACCACAAGTGGTCAGGTGATAGCCACACTCAAATCTGGAAACAGACACGACCCATTCAAAATTGAGCAGAGAACAGACACATTCAAATCTGCAAGAGGGAACTGACCCATTCACAGCTGGAATGGGGAAATACTCCCTCACAACTGGAGAGGGGAAAGACACACTGAAATCTCGACAGGGAACTGATCCATTCACAACTGGACACGGGAAAATGTGTCAATCTGGAGTGTGAAAATACCATTCATTTTCTGGGCAAAAGAAAAAGACAATCAAAGCTGTTTATGGTATTGAAACATCCACAACTGAACAGGGGAAAGGCACACTCAAATCTGGACAGGGAACTGACCCATTCGCAATTGGATAGTAGAAACACACACTCAAATCTGGACAGGGAACTGACCCATTCACAATTGGATAGTAGAAACACACACTCAAATCTGGACAGGGAACTGACCAATTCACAATTGGATAGTAGAAACACACACTCAAATCTGGACAGGGAACTGACCCATTCTCAATTGGATAGTCGAAACACAAACTCAAATGTGGACAGGAAACTGACCCATTCGCAATTGGATAGTAGAAACACACACTCAAATGTGGACAGGGAACTGACCCATTCACAACTGGACAGGGAATTGACACATTCTGAACTGGACAGGGGAACGGCACAAACATCTGGAGAGTTCTGACCCTTTCACTTCTGCATAACGGAAAGGCACACACAAATCTGGCCAGGGATCTGTCCCGTTCACAACTGGACAGGGGAAAGACACACTCAAATCTGGACAGGGATCTGCCCCATTCACAACTGGACAGGGGAAAGACACACTCAAATCTGGACAGGGATCTGCCCCATTCACAACTGGACAGGGGAAAGGCACACACAAATCTGGACAGGGATCTGCCCCGTTCACAACTGGACAGTGGAAAGGCACACTCAAATCTGGACAGGGATCTGCCCCATTCACAACTGGACAGGGGAAAGACAGACTCCAATCTGGAGAGAGATCTGACCCACTCACAACTGGACAGGGGAAAGGCAGACTCCAATCTGGAGAGAGATCTGACCCACTCACAACTGGACAGGGGAAAGGCAGACTCCAATCTGGAGAGAGATCTGACCCACTCACAACTGGACAGGGGAAAGGCAGACTCCAATCTGGAGAGAGATCTGACCCACTCACAACTGGACAGGGGAAAGGCAGACTCCAATCTGGAGAGAGATCTGACCCACTCACAACTGGATGGGGGAAAGACTCCCTCAAACTGGACAGGGAACTGACCATTCATAATTGGATAGAGGGAAGGCACAGTCAAACCTGGAAAGAGAATTGACCATTCAGCGCAGAACAGGGGAAAGACACAATCAAATCTGTTTAGGGAACTGACCCATCCACCACTGGACAGGTGAAAGGCTCACAAACATCTGGACTGGGAACAGACCCATTTACTGCTGGACAGGGTAAGTCACACCCAAATCTGCCAAGGAAACTGACCCAACCTCAACTGGATAGGGGAAAAATATTCAAATCGAGACAGGGAACTGACCCTTTCACAATCAGACAAGGGATAGACACACTGAAAACTGGAAGAGGGAACCGACCCATTCACATCAGGATAGGGGAAAGACTACCTCACAAATGGACAGGGGAAAGACACACTCGAACATAGAGGGGAACTCACATGTTCACAAGTGGGCTGTGGAAAGCCACACACTAATCTGGACAGGGAATTGATCTGACCACAAGTGGACAGTGATAGCCAGACTCAATTCTGGACACAGACACGGCCCAACTATACATGACCCATTCATAATTGAACATGGGGAAGGCACAATCAAATCTGAAAGAAGGAACTGACCATTTCAAATCTGGAATGTGGAACGACACCTTCAAATCTGGATTGGGAACAAACACATTCACAACTGGACATGATAAAGACACACTCAATCTGGTCAGGGAACTGACCCATTCACAACTGTACAGGGAAAATTCACATTCAAATGTGGAAAGGGAACACACCCATCCACAACTGGACATTGGAAAGTCACACTCAAATCTGTAAGAGGGAACACACCATTTCACATGTAGAATGGAGAAAGACACTTACAAATCTGGATTGGGGAACAGACGCATTCACAAGTGGACAGGGGAAAGACACACTCAAATCTGGACAGGGAACTGACCAATTCACAACTGGACATGGTAAAGACACATTAAAATCTGGATGGGGAACAGACACATTCACAATTGGACAGGGAAAAGGCACATTCAAATCTGGACAGGGAACTGATCCATTCACAACTGGTCAGGGGAAAGACACACTCAAATCTGGACAGGGAACTGATCCATTCACATCTGAGCAGGGGAAATACACACTCAAATCTGGACAGGGAACTGATCCATTCACATCTGAGCAGGGGAAAGACACACTCAAATCTGGACAGGGAACTGATCCATCCACAACTGGTCAGGGGAAAGACACACTCAAATCTGGACAGGGAACTGATCCATCCACAACTGGTCAGGGGAAAGACACACTCAAATCTGGACAGGGAACTGATCCATCCACAACTGGACAGGGGAAAGACACACTCAAATCTGGACAGGGAACTGATCCATTCACAACTGGTCAGGGGAAAGACACACTCAAATCTGGACAGGGAACTGATCCATCCACAACTGGACAGGGGAAAGACACACTCAAATCTGTAAGAGGGAACACACCATTTCACATGTAGAATGGAGAAAGACACTTACAAATCTGGATTGGGGAACAGACCCATTCACAACTGGACATGGTAAAGACACATTCAAATCTGGATGGGGAACAGACAATTCACAACTGGACAGGGGAAAGACACACTCAAATCTGGACAGGGAACTGACCCATTTACAACTGGACAGGGGAAAGACACACTCAAATCTGGACAGGGAATTGACCCATTTACAACTGGACAGGGGAAAGACACACTCAAACCTGGAGGGGAACTGATCCAAACACAACTGGACAGACGATGGGCAAAATCAAATCTGGACACATAGATGACCCCTTTTCCTGGATCAGGAAAATACATACTCAAATTTGGGACCAATTCACAACTGTACAGGGGCAAAAGACACACAAATCTGGTCGGGGAAGTGACACATTCGCGACTGGATAGTGGAAAGGCACACTCCAATCTGGAGAAGGCAGGAACTCATTCACTTACTGGACAGGGGAAGGACACACTCAAATCTGGAGAGGAAACTGACCCGCTCATAGCTGGACAGGGAAAAGATTCCCTCAAAATGGGATGGGTCCTAATCATTCAGATGCGGACAGGAGAAAGGCACAATAAAATCTGGAATAGGGAACTGATCCATTCATATCTGGACAATGGCAAGGCACACTCTAATCTGGAGAAGGAAGTAACTCATTCACTTTCTGGGCAGGTGAAAGACACATTCAAATCTGGACAGGGAACTACCCATACAAAACTGGACAGGGGAAAGTCACACACCAATCTGGGCAGCAAATTGACCTTTCCACAAGTGAACAGGCGCAAGGTACACTCAAATCTGGATACAGACAGAACCCATTCATAATTGAGCAGGGGAAAGACACACTCAAATCTGGAAGAGTGAACTAACCCATTCACTAATGGAGAGGGGAAATTCTCCCTCACAACAGGAGAGGGGAAAGACACACTGATATCTCGACAGGGAACTGACCCGATCACAACTGGACAGAGGAAAACACTCAAATCTGGAGTGTGAATTGACCATTCGCTTTCTGGAGACACGAAAAACACAATCAAAGCTGTTTCGGTACTGATCCAGCCACAACTGGACAGGGGAATGACACACTCAAATCTGGATGGGGATCTGAAATATTCACAACTGGACAGTGGAAAGGCACACTCCAATCTGGAGGAGGAAGTAATTCATTCACTTACTGGACAGGGAAAAGACACGCTCAAATCTGGTGAGGGAACTGACTCATTCAAAACTAGACATGGAAAAGGCACTCTCAAACCTGGAGAGGGAACTGACCCATTCACTACTGGACAGGTAAAAGACACACTCAAATCTGGAAAGGGAACTGATCCATTCACAACAAGACACTGAAAAGACACTCTAAAATCTGGACAGGGAACTGACCCATTCACAACTGGACAGCAAAAAGATAATTACCAATCACTTATTCACTTACTGGACAGAGGAAAGACACACTCAAATCTGGAGAGGGAACTGATCCATTCATAATGACAGGGAAAAGACACACACAAATCTGGAAAGGGAACTGATCCATTCACAATGACAGGGAAAGGACACACACAAATCTGGAGAGGGAACTGGCCCATTCACAACTGGACATGGTAAAGACAGACTGAAATCTAGAAGGGGAACTGACCCTTTCACAACTGGTCATTGGAAATGACACAATCAAATCTGGAGAGGGAACTGACCCTTTCACAACTGGACATGGAAATGATACAATCAAATCTGGACAGGGAACTGACCCATTCACAACTGGACAGGGGAAAGACACACTCAAATGTGGACAGGGAACTGACACGTTCACAACTGGACAGTTGAAAGGCACACTCCAGTCTTGAGGAGGGAATAACCTTTTCACTTACTGGACAGAGGATAGACATACTCAAATCTGGACAAGGAACTGACCATTTACAACTGGTTGGGGGAAAGACTCCCTCAAACTGGACAGAGTGATCAGACATAACTGGGCAGTGGAACGGAACACATATCTGGAAAGAGAATTGACCATTCAGTGCTGAAGAAGGCAAAGACACAATAAAATATGTTTCGGGGACTGAACCATCCACCACTGGACAGGTGAAAGGCATTCACATCTTGACTTGGAACTGACCCATTGACAACGACGGGGAAAAGACACACTCAACCCTGGAGAGGGAACTGACCCATTCACTACTGCACAGAGGAAATACTCTCTTGAACTGAACAGGGAACTGACCATTCATATCTGGACAGCAGACATCTGAACACTCAAATCGGGAGAGAAAACTGACGTACTCAAAACTGGAGAGGGGAAATACTCCCTCACAACTGGAGAGGGGAAATACTGCCTCACAACTGGAGAGGGGAAATACACCCTCACAACTGGAGAGGGGAAATACTGCCTCACAACTGGAGAGGGGAAATACTGCCTCACAACTGGAGAGGGGAAATACTGCCTCACAACTGGAGAGGGGAAATACTGCCTCACAACTGGAGAGGGGAAATACTCCCTCACAACTGGAGAGGGGAAATACTGCCTCAAAACTGGAGAGGGGAAATACTCCCTCACAACTGGAGAGGGGAAATACTCCCTCACAACTGGAGAGGGGAAATACTGCCTCACAACTGGAGAGGGGAAATACTCCCTCACAACTGGAGAGGGGAAATACTCCCTCACAACTGGAGAGTGGAAATACTCCTCACAACTGGAGAGGGGAAATACTGCCTCACAACTGGAGAGGGGAAATACTCCTCACAACTGGATAGGGGAAAGACAAACTGAAATCTCGACAGGGAACTGATCCATTCACAACTGGACAGGGGGAAATATGAATTATGGAGCGTGAATTGGCCATTCAATCAAAAGGAAAATACAATCAAGGCTATTTAAGGTACTGACACATTCATATCAGGACAGTGGAAATGCACACTCCAATCTGGAGAAGGAGCTAACTCATTCACTTACTGGACAGGGGAAAAAACATTCAGATCTTGAGAGGGAACTGACACATTCAAATCTGGACAGTGGAAAGGAACAACTCCAACTTGGAGAATTAACTAACTCATTCACTTCAGATCTGGAGAGGGGTCTGACCCATTTACATCTGGACAGTGAAAGACACACTCAGAACTGGAGAGGGACCCAGATCCGAATGTACCTTTCCCTTGTCCAGATTTAAATGGGTCAGTTCCCTCTCAAGATCTGAATGTTTTTCCCCTGTCCAGTAAGTGAATGAGTTAGCTCCTTCTCCAGATTGGAGTGTGCATTTCCACTGTCCTGATATGAATGTGTCAGTACCTTAAATAGCCTTGATTGTATTTTCCTTTTGATTGAATGGCCAATTCACGCTCCATAGTTATTTGGAGATCTAATTTGGAGATCAATTTACAACTGATTTGGAAAAATACGCTCTCAAACTGGAAAGGGTACAGAGCATTCATATCTGGAGAGGGGAAGAACACGCTCAAACCTGGAGTGGAACTGATACATCCAGAACTGGACAGGGTACAAACTCACTCAAACCTGGAGTGGAACTGACACATCCAGAACTGGACAGGGTACAAACACACTCAAACCAGACAGTGAAGTAAACTTTCAAAACAGAACAGTGGAAAGCCACACTCAAATCTCGAAAGGGAACTCACCCATTCACAACTGAATAGGAGAGAAACACACTCATATCTGGAGAGTGAACTGACCATATAGGGGCTGGTTTAGCTCACTGGGCTAAATCGCTGGCTTTTAAAGCAGGCCAAGCAGGCCAGCAGCACGGTTCGATTCCCGTACCAGCCTCCCCGAACAGGCGCCGGAATGTGGCGACTAGGGGCTTTTCACAGTAACTTCATTGAAGCCTACTCGTGACAATAAGCGATTTTCATTCATTTCATATACAACGGGATGGGGCAAAGACTCCCTCAAACTGGACAGGGAACTGACCATTCCTAACTGGACACTGGAACATAACACATACATATGGAAAGAGAATTGTCCCATTCTTGAGCTGAAGACATCAAAGACACAATAAAATATGTTTTGGCAACTGACCCATCCACCAGTTGGCAGGTGGAAGGTATTTACATCTCGACTGGGAGCAGACCCATTCACAACTGCTCAGGGGCAAGGCACACTCAAACCTAAACAGGGACCGAACCATTCACATCTGTATATGTGAAGGCACACTCAAACCTAAACAGGGACCGAACCATTCACATCTGTATATGTGAAGGCACACGCAACCTAAACAGGGACCGAACCATTCACATCTGTATATGTGAAGGCACACTCAAACCTAAACAGGGAACCGAACCATTCACATCTGTATATGTGAAGGCACACTCAAACCTAAACAGGGACCGAACCATTCACATCTGTATATGTGAAAGCACACTCAATCCTAAACAGGGACCGAACCATTCACATCTGTATATGTGAAGGCACACTCAAATCTGGACAGCGAACCGACCATACAAAACTGGACAGGGGAAAGTCACACACCAATCAGGCAGGGAACTGACCTGACCACAAGTGGACAGGCGATAAGCACACTCACAACTGGACAGGGGGAAACACTCAAATCTGGAGAAGGAATTGACCATTCACTTTCTGGACAAAGTAAACCACAGTCGAAGCTGTTTAGCGCACTGATCCATCCACAAATGGACAGGGGAAAGACATACTCAAATTTGGATGGGAACTGACACATTCACAACAGGCCGTGTGAAGGCACACTCCAATCTGGACAGGGAACTGCCCATACAAACTGGACAGTGGAAAGTCACACAGCAATCTGTGCAAGGAACTGACCTTAGCACAAGTGGACAGGTAATAGGCGCTCTCAATTCACACTACAGACTTGGATATTTCCCCTGTCCGTCACTGGGAAATGGATGGGGAACTGTCCATTCATATGTGGACAGGGGAATGGGAGACTAAAATATGGAGGAGGGAACTGACTCATTGACAACTGGACAGGGGAAAGTCACACACAAATCCGAGCAGGGAACTGACCTTAATCAAGCGGACAGGTGTTTGCCACAAACAAATCTGACACAGACACGACCCATTCCTAATAGAGCAGGGGGCAGAAACACTCAAATCTGGAAGAGGGAACTGACCTATCCACAACTGGAGAGGCGAAATACTGCCTCACAACTGGAGAGGGGAAAGGCACACTGAAATCTCGACAGGGAACTGACCCATTCACTACTGGACAGGGGAAATAGACCCTCACAACTGGAGAGGGGAAAGGCAAACTGAAATCTCGACAGGGAACTGACCCATTCACTACTGGACAGGGGAAATAGACCCTCACAACTGGAGAGGGGAAATACTCCCTCACAACTGGAGAGGGGAAATACCCGCTCACAACTAATTCAGCAGGGGCATGGGAACCTGGATTGTAGTTTTGGGGTACGGGAGATTGAGAGTATAGAGGTCAGGAGCACAGATTTGACTTCGCAGGAGGGTGCCAGTGTTCAGGTAGGTGGTTTGAAGTGTGTCTACTTCAATGCCAGGAGTATACGAAATAAGGTAGGGGAACTGGCAGCATGGGTTGGTACCTGGGACTTCGATGTTGTGGCCATTTCAGAGACATGGATAGAGCAGGGACAGGAATGGTTGTTGCAGGTTCCGGGGTTTAGGTGTTTTAGTAAGCTCAGAGAAGGGGGCAAAAGAGGGGGAGGTGTGGCGCTGCTAGTCAAGGACAGTATTACGGTGGCGGAAAGGATGCTAGATGGGGACTCTTCTTCTGAGGTAGTATGGGCTGAGGTTAGAAACAGGAAAGGAGAGGTCACCCTGTTGGGAGTTTTCTATAGGCCACCTAATAGTTCTAGGGATGTAGAGGAAAGGATGGCGAAGATGATTCTGGAAAAGAGCAAAAGTAACAGGGTAGTTGTTATGGGAGACTTTAACTTTCCAAATATTGACTGGAAAAGATATAGTTCGAGTACATTAGATGGGTCATTCTTTGTACAATGTGTGCAGGAGGGTTTCCTGACACAATATGTTGACAGGCCAACAAGAGGCGAGGCCACATTGGATTTGGTTTTGGGTAATGAACCAGGCCAGGTGTTAGATCTGGAGGTAGGTGAGCACTTTGGAAACAGTGACCACAATTCGGTGACCTTTACGTTAGTGATGGAAAGGGATAAGTATACCCCGCAGGGCAAGAGTTATAGCTGGGGGAAGGGCAACTATGATGCCATTAGACATGACTTAGGATGTGTTGGTTGGAGAAGTAGGCTGCAAGGGTTGGGCACACTGGATATGTGGAGCTTGTTCAAGGAACAGCTATTGCATGTTCTTGATAAGTACGTACCAGTCAGGCAGGGAGGAAGGGGTCGAGCGAGGGAACCATGGTTTACCAAAGAAGTGGAATCTCTTGTTAAGAGGAAGAAGGAGGCCTATGTGAAGATGAGGCATGAAGTTTCAGTTGGGGCGTCTGATAGTTACAAGGAAGCGAGGAAGGATCTAAAGAGAGAGCTGAGACGAGCAAGGAGGGGACATGAGAAGTCTTTGGCAGGTAGGATCAAGGAAAACCCAAAAGCTTTCTATAGGTATGTCAGGAATAAAAGAATGACTAGGGTAAGAGTAGGGCCAGTCAAGGACAGTGGTGGGAAGTTGTGTGTGGAGGCTGAGGAGATAAGCGAGATACTAAATGAATACTTTTCGTCAGTATTCACTCAAGAAAAAGATAATATTGTGGAGGAGAATGCTGAGACCCAGGCTATTAGAATAGATGGCATTGAGGTGCGTAGGGAAGAAGTGTTGGCAATTCTGGACAAGGTGAAAATAGATAAGTCCCCGGGGCCGGATGGGATTTATCCTAGGATTTTCTGGGAAGCCAGGGAAGAGATTGCTGAGCCTTTGGCTTTGATTTTTAGGTCATCATTGGCTACAGGAATAGTGCCAGAGGACTGGAGGATAGCAAATATGGTCCCTTTGTTCAAGAAGGGGAGTAGAGATAACCCCGGTAACTATAGGCCGGTGAGCCTAACGTCTGTGGTGGGTAAGGTCTTGGAGAGGATTATAAAAGATACGATTTATAATCATCTAGATAGGAATAATATGATTAGGGATAGTCAGCATGGTTTTGTGAAGGGTAGGTCATGCCTCACAAACCTTATCGAGTTCTTTGAGAAGGTGACTGAACAGGTAGACGAGGGTAGAGCAGTTGATGTGGTGTATATGGATTTCAGTAAAGCGTTTGATAAGGTTCCCCACGGACGGCTATTGCAGAAAATACGGAGGCTGGGGATTGAGGGTGATTTAGAGATGTGGATCAGAAATTGGCTAGTTGAAAGAAGACAGAGAGTGGTAGTTGATGGGAAATGTTCAGAATGGAGTTCAGTTACGAGTGGCGTACCACAAGGATCTGTTCTGGGGCCGTTGCTGTTTGTCATTTTTATAAATGACCTAGAGGAGGGCGCAGAAGGATGGGTGAGTAAATTTGCAGACGACACTAAAGTCGGTGGAGTTGTAGACAGTGTGGAAGGATGTTGCAGGTTACAGAGTGACATAGATAAGCTGCAGAGCTGGGCTGAGAGGTGGCAAATGGAGTTTAATGTGGAGAAGTGTGAGGTGATTCACTTTGGAAAGAATAACAGGAATGCGGAATATTTGGCTAATGGTAAAATTCTTGGTAGTGTGGATGAGCAGAGGGATCTCGGTGTCCATGTACATAGATCCCTGAAAGTTGCCACCCAGGTTGATAGGGTTGTGAAGAAGGCCTATGGTGTGTTGGCCTTTATTGGTAGAGGGATTGAGTTCCGGAGCCATGAGGTCATGTTGCAGTTGTACAAAACTCTAGTACGGCCGCATTTGGAGTATTGCGTACAGTTCTGGTCGCCTCATTATAGGAAGGACGTGGAAGCCTTGGAACGGGTGCAGAGGAGATTTACCAGGATGTTGCCTGGTATGGAGGGAAAATCTTATGAGGAAAGGCTGATGGACTTGAGGTTGTTTTCGTTAGAGAGAAGAAGGTTAAGAGGTGACTTAATAGAGGCATACAAAATGATCAGAGGGTTAGATAGGGTGGACAGCGAGAGCCTTCTCCCGCGGATGGAGGTGGCTAGCACGAGGGGACATAGCCTTAAATTGAGGGGTAATAGATATAGGACAGAGGTCAGAGGTGGGTTTTTTACGCAAAGAGTGGTGAGGCCGTGGAATGCCCTACCTGCAACAGTAGTGAACTCGCCAACATTGAGGGCATTTAAAAGTTTATTGGATCAGCATATGGATGATAAGGGCATAGTGTAGGTTAGATGGCCTTTAGTTTTTTTTTCCATGTCGGTGCAACATCGAGGGCCGAAGGGCCTGTACTGCGCTGTATCGTTCTATGTTCTATGTTCGAACTGGAGAGGGGAAATACTCCCTCACAACTGGAGAGGGGAAATACTCCCTCACAACTGGAGAGGGGAGATACTGCCTCACAACTGGAGAGGGGAAATACTCCCTCACAACTGGAGAGGGGAAATACTCCCTCACAACTGGAGAGGGGAAATACTCCTCACAACTGGAGAGGGGAAAGACAAACTGAAATCTCGACAGGGAACTGATCCATTCACAACTGGACAGGGGGAAATATGAATTATGGAGCGTGAATTGGCCATTCAATCAAAAGGCAAATACAATCAAGGCTATTTAAGGTACTGACACATTCATATCAGGACAGTGGAAATGCACACTCCAATCTGGAGAAGGAGCTAACTCATTCACTTACTGGACAGGGGAAAAACATTCAGATCTTAGAACAGTACAGCACAGAACAGGCCCTTCGGCCCTCGATGTTGTGCCGAGCAATGATCACCCTACTTAAACCCACATACCCGTAACCCGACAATCCCCCCATTAACATTACACTACGGGCAATTTAGCATGGCCAATCCACCTAACCCGCACATCTTTGGACTGTGGGAGGAAACCGGAGCACCCGGAGGAAACCCACGCACACACGGGGAGGACGTGCAGACTCCACACAGACAGTGACCCAGCCGGGAATCGAACCTGGGACCCTGGAGCTGTGAAGCATTGATGCTAACCACCATGCTACCGTGAGGCCGTGAGAGGGAACTGACACATTCAAATCTGGACAGTGGAAAGGAACAACTCCAACTTGGAGAATTAACTAACTCATTCACTTCAGATCTGGAGAGGGGTCTGACCCATTTACATCTGGACAGTGAAAGACACACTCAGAACTGGAGAGGGACCCAGATCCGAATGTACCTTTCCCTTGTCCAGATTTAAATGGGTCAGTTCCCTCTCAAGATCTGAATGTTTTTCCCCTGTCCAGTAAGTGAATGAGTTAGCTCCTTCTCCAGATTGGAGTGTGCATTTCCACTGTCCAGATCTGAAGTGAATGAGTTAGTTAATTCTCCAAGCTGGAGTTGTTCCTTTCCACTGTCCAGATTTGAATGTGTCAGTTCCCTCTCAAGATCTGAATGTTTTTCCCCTGTCCAGTAAGTGAATGAGTTAGCTCCTTCTCCAGATTGGAGTGTGCATTTCCACTGTCCTGATATGAATGTGTTAGTACCTTAAATAGCCTTGATTGTATTTTCCTTTTGATTGAATGGCCAATTCACGCTCCATAGTTATTTGGAGATCTAATTTGGAGATCAATTTACAACTGATTTGGGAAAATACGCTCTCAAACTGGAAAGGGTTACAGAGCATTCATATCTGGAGAGGGGAAGAACACGCTCAAACCTGGAGTGGAACTGATACATCCAGAACTGGACAGGGTACAACACACTCAAACCTGGAGTGGAACTGACACATCCAGAACTGGACAGGGTACAAACACACTCAAACCAGACAGTGAAGTAAACTTTCAAAACAGAAGAGTGGAAAGCCACACTCAAATCTCGAAAGTGAACTCACCCATTCACAACTGAATAGGAGAGAAACACACTCATATCAGGAGAGTCAACTGACCATATAGGGGCTTGTTTAGCTCACTGGGCTAAATCGCTGGCTTTTAAAGCAGACCAAGCAGGCCAGCAGCACGGTTCGATTCCCGTACCAGCCTCCCCGAACAGGCGCCGGAATGTGGCGACTAGGGGCTTTTCACAGTAACTTCATTGAAGCCTACTCGTGACAATAAGCGATTTTCATTCATTTCATATACAACGGGATGGGGCAAAGACTCCCTCAAACTGGACAGGGAACTGACCATTCCTAACTGGACACTGGAACATAACACGGACAGATGGAAAGAGAATTGACCATTTTGAGCTGAAGACATCAAAGACACAATAAAATATGTTTTGGCAACTGACCCATCCACCAGTTGGCAGGTGGAAGTAATTTACATCTCGACTGGGAGCAGACCCATTCACAACTGCTCAGGGGCAAGGCACACTCAAACCTAAACAGGGACCGAACCATTCACATCTGTATATGTGAAGGCACACTCAAACCTAAACAGGGACCGAACCATTCACATCTGTATATGTGAAGGCACACTCAAACCTAAACAGGGACCGAACCATTCACATCTGTATATGTGAAAGCACACTCAAACCTAAACAGGGACCGAACCATTCACATCTGTATATGTGAAAGCACACGCAAACCTAAACAGGGACCGAACCATTCACATCTGTATATGTGAAGGCACACGCAAACCTAAACAGGGACCGAACCATTCACATCTGTATATGTGAAAGCACACTCAATCCTAAACAGGGACTGAACCATTCACATCTGTATATGTGAAGCACACTCAAATCTGGACAGCGAACCGACCATACAAAACTGGACAGGGGAAAGTCACACACCAATCAGGCAGGGAACTGACCTGACCACAAGTGGACAGGCGATAAGCACACTCACAACTGGACAGGGGGAAACACTCAAATCTGGAGAAGGAATTGACCATTCACTTTCTGGACAAAGTAAACCACAGTCGAAGCTGTTTAGCGCACTGATCCATCCACAAATGGACAGGGGAAAGACATACTCAAATTTGGATGGGAACTGACACATTCACAACAGGCCGTGTGAAGGCACACTCCAATCTGGACAGGGAACTGCCCATACAAGCTGGACAGTGGAAAGTCACACAGCAATCTGTGCAAGGAACTGACCTTAGCACAAGTGGACAGGTAATAGGCGCTCTCAATTCACACTACAGACTTGGATATTTTCCCCTGTCCGTCACTGGGAAATGGATGGGGAACTGTCCATTCATATGTGGACAGGGGAATGGGAGACTAAAATATGGAGGAGGGAACTGACTCATTGACAACTGGACAGGGGAAAGTCACACACAAATCCGAGCAGGGAACTGACCTTAATCAAGCGGACAGGTGTTTGCCACAAACAAATCTGACACAGACACGACCCATTCCTAATAGAGCAGGGGGCAGAAACACTCAAATCTGGAAGAGGGAACTGACCTATCCACAACTGGAGAGGCGAAATACTGCCTCACAACTGGAGAGGGGAAAGGCACACTGAAATCTCGACAGGGAACTGACCCATTCACTACTGGACAGGGGAAATAGACCCTCACAACTGGAGAGGGGAAATACCCTCACAACTGGAGAGGGGAAATACCCCCTCACAACTGGAGAGGGGAAATACTCCCTCACAAATGGAGAGGGGAAATACTCCCTCACAACTGGAGAGGGGAGATACTGCCTCACAACTGGAGAGGGGAAATACTCCCTCACAACTGGAGAGGGGAAATACTCCCTCACAACTGGAGAGGGGAAATACTCCTCACAACTGGAGAGAGGAAATACTCCCTCACAACTGGAGAGGGGAAATACTGCCTCACAACTGGAGAGGGGAAATACTCCTCACAACTGGATAGGGGAAAGACAAACTGAAATCTCGACAGGGAACTGATCCATTCACAACTGGACAGGGGGAAATATGAATTATGGAGCGTGAATTGGCCATTCAATCAAAAGGAAAATACAATCAAGGCTATTTAAGGTACTGACACATTCATATCAGGACAGTGGAAATGCACACTCCAATCTGGAGAAGGAGCTAACTCATTCACTTACTGGACAGGGGAAAAAACATTCAGATCTTGAGAGGGAACTGACACATTCAAATCTGGACAGTGGAAAGGAACAACTCCAACTTGGAGAATTAACTAACTCATTCACTTCAGATCTGGAGAAGGGTCTGACCCATTTACATCTGGACAGTGAAAGACACACTCAGAACTGGAGAGGGACCCAGATCCGAATGTACCTTTCCCTTGTCCAGATTTAAATGGGTCAGTTCCCTCTCAAGATCTGAATGTTTTTCCCCTGTCCAGTAAGTGAATGAGTTAGCTCCTTCTCCAGATTGGAGTGTGCATTTCCACTGTCCTGATATGAATGTGTCAGTACCTTAAATAGCCTTGATTGTATTTTCCTTTTGATTGAATGGCCAATTCACGCTCCATAGTTATTTGGAGATCTAATTTGGAGATCAATTTACAACTGATTTGGGAAAATACGCTCTCAAACTGGAAAGGGTTACAGAGCATTCATATCTGGAGAGGGGAAGAACACGCTCAAACCTGGAGTGGAACTGACACATCCAGAACTGGACAGGGTACAAATACACTCAAACCTGGAGTGGAACTGACACATCCAGAACTGGACAGGGTACAAACACACTCAAACCAGACAGTGAAGTAAACTTTCAAAACAGAAGAGTGGAAAGCCGCACTCAAATCTCGAAAGGGAACTCACCCATTCACAACTGAATAGGAGAGAAACACACTCATATCAGGAGAGTCAACTGACCATATAGAGGCTCGTTTAGCTCACTGGGCTAAATCGCTGGCTTTTAAAGCAGACCAAGCAGGCAAGCAGCATGGTTCGATTCCCGTACCAGCCTCCCCGAACAGGCGCCGGAATGTGGCGACTAGGGGCTTTTCACAGTAACTTCATTGAAGCCTACTCGTGACAATAAGCGATTTTCATTCATTTCATATACAACGGGATGGGGCAAAGACTCCCTCAAACTGGACAGGGAACTGACCATTCCTAACTGGACACTGGAACATAACACGGACAGATGGAAAGAGAATTGACCATTTTGAGCTGAAGACATCAAAGACACAATAAAATATGTTTTGGCAACTGACCCATCCACCAGTTGGCAGGTGGAAGGTATTTACATCTCGACTGGGAGCAGACCCATTCACAACTGCTCAGGGGCAAGGCATACTCAAACCTAAACAGGGACCGAACCATTCACATCTGTATATGTGAAGGCACACTCAAACCTAAACAGGGACCGAACCATTCACATCTGTATATGTGAAAGCACACGCAAACCTAAACAGGGACCGAACCATTCACATCTGTATATGTGAAGGCACACTCAATCCTAAACAGGGACCGAACCATTCACATCTGTATATGTGAAGGCACACGCAAACCTAAACAGGGACCGAACCATTCACATCTGTATATGTGAAAGCACACTCAATCCTAAACAGGGACTGAACCATTCACATCTGTATATGTGAAGCACACTCAAATCTGGACAGCGAACCGACCATACAAAACTGGACAGGGGAAAGTCACACACCAATCAGGCAGGGAACTGACCTGACCACAAGTGGACAGGCGATAAGCACACTCACAACTGGACAGGGGGAAACACTCAAATCTGGAGAAGGAATTGACCATTCACTTTCTGGACAAAGTAAACCACAGTCGAAGCTGTTTAGCGCACTGATCCATCCACAAATGGACAGGGGAAAGACATACTCAAATTTGGATGGGAACTGACACATTCACAACAGGCCGTGTGAAGGCACACTCCAATCTGGACAGGGAACTGCCCATACAAACTGGACAGTGGAAAGTCACACAGCAATCTGTGCAAGGAACTGACCTTAGCACAAGTGGACAGGTAATAGGCGCTCTCAATTCACACTACAGACTTGGATATTTTCCCCTGTCCGTCACTGGGAAATGGATGGGGAACTGTCCATTCATATGTGGACAGGGGAATGGGAGACTAAAATATGGAGGAGGGAACTGACTCATTGACAACTGGACAGGGGAAAGTCACACACAAATCCGAGCAGGGAACTGACCTTAAACAAGCGGACAGGTGTTTGCCACAAACAAATCTGACACAGACACGACCCATTCCTAATAGAGCAGGGGGCAGAAACACTCAAATCTGGAAGAGGGAACTGACCTATCCACAACTGGAGAGGCGAAATACTGCCTCACAACTGGAGAGGGGAAAGGCACACTGAAATCTCGACAGGGAACTGACCCATTCACTACTGGACAGGGGAAATAGACCCTCACAACTGGAGAGGGGAAATACCCTCACAACTGGAGAGGGGAAATACCCCTCACAACTGGAGAGGGGAAATACCCCTCACAACTGGAGAGGGGAAATACTCCCTCACAACTGGAGAGGGGAAATACTCCCTCACAACTGGAGAGGGGAAATACTCCCTCACAACTGGAGAGGGGAGATACTGCCTCACAACTGGAGAGGGGAAATACTCCCTCACAACTGGAGAGGGGAAATACTCCCTCACAACTGGAGAGGGGAAATACTCCTCACAACTGGAGAGGGGAAAGACAAACTGAAATCTCGACAGGGAACTGATCCATTCACAACTGGACAGGGGGAAATATGAATTATGGAGCGTGAATTGGCCATTCAATCAAAAGGAAAATACAATCAAGGCTATTTAAGGTACTGACACATTCATATCAGGACAGTGGAAATGCACACTCCAATCTGGAGAAGGAGCTAACTCATTCACTTACTGGACAGGGGAAAAAACATTCAGATCTTGAGAGGGAACTGACACATTCAAATCTGGACAGTGGAAAGGAACAACTCCAACTTGGAGAATTAACTAACTCATTCACTTCAGATCTGGAGAGGGGTCTGACCCATTTACATCTGGACAGTGAAAGACACACTCAGAACTGGAGAGGGACCCAGATCCGAATGTACCTTTCCCTTGTCCAGATTTAAA